>NC_068366.1:5450405-5550405 GCF_020536995.1 Dreissena polymorpha | reverse complement strand
ATTTAGAGACAGGTGTGTTATGTTCGTTTGACAATTATTTAATTGAAGTAGAAATAATACATCAATGTACATAATATTATTGCGTTGTTCACTTCGTTTTGTACTTTAAAAATAAAACTTAACATCTTTGCAATCACCTGGAATAATATATAAAAAGTAAAAACAATAAACGTTTGGCTTTCTTAATACGATATCATATCAAATGCTGTTTGAAGGAACCATTGTTTAATAGATGTTTACAAGGTAATTTACCCAAGTACGCACATGTAATGGCCAATTGCCCTTAGGCATGATTCTGTTGTATTACTTTAATCCGGATGTAAAAATGCATGATCGAAGGGTCATCAGATAAGCAAAAACAGGGCCAAAATCTGATTAAATAGCGCTGTTTAACTGACTGTACGAAAATCCGTATGTCCGAAAATTTAGAATCATGAAAAAAGAAATATTTTGGCTTAAAGAGGAAATGTAAGAAAATTTAGAATGTAAGAGAAAATACGGTGGTTTTATGGTGTTTAAATCGATAAGAAATAGCAACGACCAAAGACATCATCTCATGTGTGATTTTCAAAAGATATTATATGAATGTACACACATGGTAAAACTAGTCTATTAAAATGCAATACCTTCATTGGTTCTCATGTTTTTATTTCAATAATTACTAAACATGGGTATTTGTGAACACTTGTTGTTATATAATATTGAAATGTACACGCATACTGAAAATAAAATCATTAGCATAACGGCTAAGTTGGTTTTTACTAAGATTGCGATAGTGTTTATATTATTATTATGAAACTTATGAGGATAACTGTGATAGTATTACGAAGAATATCTGAAGAAGATATATACATAATCACTTACGTTGTTGTTGTTGTTGTGGTTATTGTTTCAATATCATTATGAGTATCATACATTCAATGACGAATAGCTATTAATTTGTCATACAAACACCATGATAATTATTATTGGATTGCGGAAATTAAACAAATCGATTCCCTAGTAACTGATATAACTGATACATATTTTGAGCGACAATTTGAAACTAAATCTAGTATTATTTAAATTTGATTATTTTAATTGCAGACGTTTTTTTATTAACCCCAATTAATGTGTACGCAACGTTTATTTTATTTAAATCGCTGAGTACGAAGCATCAAGCTATATTTTAATTTATTGACAGTGATCTTTAATGTATGCAATAATATAAATTGAAATCAATCTTAATTAAAGCTTGAGTGGTTGGTTTGTAATAAGTTTTGTAAATGTTGCTGTAGTATTAGTATGCACAATAAATAATATTGCTCTGGCATATTGTGATGGTGATATGATTATATATTACACAAAGGATATGTGATGATGTTCTTGTGATAATAAGTTATAATTAGTTTTTGAATTAAGCTAGTTAATTTCAAATAAGATACAAACACATCCCAATCCCCAAATTATCAGAAAGTTATAGTATTGTTTGCCTCTCAGCGCATAATTAATTGAAGGCCTAGTTTATCTGTTAATCCTCGCCCCATGTGGTGTCCCAGTGGGTACACTGATATTAATACACGATGTATTGGTCCACAATTGACCAGTCGCCAAATTATCGATCGCTCCGCCGACATAGTCAAGTGGTCTAGTGATTAGAAAACTCCGACAAGCAGATCGCAATTATAGCGGATTACGAGAGGGAAATTCTATATTTGTAATGATGTATTATGCTCTTTTCTATAATATAAATTATTAAAGCCACACACTAAACTAAACTTCTTTGTAAAACGTTAATACAATCATAAATACTTTAGAGAGAAATGGCGTAATCAAAATAAATGAGTTAACGGCAGACTGACTATCAGAAACGTTTCTTATACATATTATATAGGGAGTTGATGAAAAATCCGTTGTAAAAATGAGCATTTATTTCATATTGATTTTGAACTTGTATTTAACCGTCTGACAGTGAACCCGGTGGCTATTCATATATAATTTTGAAAATATTTTTATTAAATGCAAATGACATATCCATATCATGATGGGTTTTTTGTTTATTAAAGATGTTTAGATCTTTGTTTTATTTTTAAAAAGACACCGATTTTTTTATTTAGATATAAATTAAATTTTGATTGTAACCATAATTTAATACAGGCCTAATTTCGTGGTTTCATTAACAGATAGTCTTATATGCATTTTATTTCATTTATGTTTAATGCGAACCTGTTACATTTCACTATCAAAAAATGAAATGTTGGTATTACGGTGCTGTTCACGAACATTCGAATTGAATACATTTAGCATATTATGCATTTGCTTATTTATAACAAAATGGCCCTTATATGTTAATTGCAATTTTCAAATTTCTCCCCGTATCAATATATGTTGTATTAGAAATGTTGTTGTTGTATTATAAGCCGTACATTTTACACTTGAAGTCGCTTTAAGCTGGCTAAGCCGCGTTGAAATCACCTTTTTGTTGTTTTTACTTTAGTTAAAGCAATATTTAAGTTAACAATTTATAATGATTTCCCTTGTTTATGATCCACAGAAAATAAATATATAATTGGAAATCATTTAAGTAATTAAATAGATTTCTCTTCTTGTGCACAGTAGCTAACAATGCCTTAATGTTCCTTCATTCTGAGATCCACGCAACATACTGTTATTTATTAATCATCGACAATTACGCTGAGATTAATAAGCACGTGTGACAATTATTATGTTGCCCAAACTGCTTAATAATATTGTGCATCAAACGGTATAACACGTTTTATAGAACACATACCTGGTGTGGTTAAACTATTTATTGTGTTTGTTTTCTCATTACTCGTTCATATGTTCAAGAAATAAAGAGAAAATAATAACCTTTTTTAAAGTATGTATAGCACCTACAATTTTGAATAATGATCGAACAGTTATGATCATGCCTTTGATATAAAATCTGTGTAAACTCTTAAAAATTACGTCCATTCCATATGTAAAACACGCTTTGTTTGTCGGACAAAATGGCGGCCAGATAAGCGTTGCTGAGGGGTGTGTTAAAAATCGATATCTGATTGGCTGATCGAAAAATGTGGGCGGAGCGATCGATACTTTGGCGACTGGTCAATTAAGTCTCTTATAAAAACATGTCTCTCATGTGAATGGCTGTGTAGATACAACAAATACTACTACAACGGAGACTAAGATAACACATGTCACAATTAGTTTGTCTTCCTTGCGACAAACACTCCTAAAAAAAAGAGCAAAATGCTGCTACTGAAACTGCTTCGGTTACTCTTACTGCTGCCGCTGCCGCTGCCACTGCCAATGCCACTGCCACTGCCGCTGCCACTGCCACTGCCGCTGCTGCTACTGCTACTGATAGTGCTTCTGCAACTGCTGCTTCTGCTGCTGTTGATACTGCTACTGTTACTGCTACGGCTACGGCTACGGCTACGGCTACGGCTACTGCTACTGCTACTTCTACTGCTACTGCTACTGCTGCTGCTGCTGCTGCTGCTACTGCTACTGCTGCTGCTGCTGCTGCTGCTGCTGCTACTGCTACTGCTACTTATTATAATAATTCTCCTTCTACTTCTATTTCTACTATTGCTAGCGATGCTTCATAATTTATTTTTAAATGTATCATTTTGTTAAAACAGGAAAGAACTGTTATATATATTTTCTTAAAGGTGTAAAGAATCTAAACTTTTCTGCGATTACTATTTTATTTAACTGGATTAGTATAGGCCACATAACAGACGCTATTATTATGCTTTGTACTAAACAACGTTTTGTCATAATCAACAGTTTTAACATGCCGCAGTTTCCTTGGAAGTTAACCTTTGATTGGACTTATGTATAAAACATTAACATGTTAATTGTTGACAGTTTGTCCTGTCACAATTATATATTAGTTGAGCCACACGTGTGATAAAGATCCCTTTTGGGGTGGCCATAAATACTATTTATATTGTTCAACAGTGGGAGACTGAGAAAACATATGTTACAATTAATTTGTCTACTTTACCTGCTTCTTCTTTATATATATTTTTTGCTGATCGTTTAAGTTTAGTTTTAGTTAAGTAGATATATCAATTTACATTTTTTGATAGATATTTATTTGGATAGCAATAGTATGTTTTATTTCACTTGACATCATTGAACCGGTTTATTCATTGATAAGATCGGGATCTCCACAGGTGTTTAATCTCGATTGTTAGGTGGGGAGAAGGGTCCGAATGATAATGTTGTCGTCGACTAACGAATCACATTTCACAAGTTTTAGACAAATGTGCATACGTTATAAACTTTATTTAAGTATTACATAGATAATAACTTATCTTTATTTTGATGAACTACGTTTAAGGTATAAAACTATAATTATCTATTTGTTGTGTGCCGCATACATACACACTTGCTTTTTTTTAAATTTGATCACAACGGTCCGAAGTCATAAACATTCATTATGCATGGTTACTAAAGCACAGTGTATACTAACTAACCTATGTTTATTTTTGTTTGCTAGGGTTATTATTATTTAATTTTTTTATTGGGGGGGGGGGGGGCTTTTATAGAAGATTTCAACTAGTCCTTCAATTAACGAAAAAAGAGATTATTGGTATAGGAAATATAAAGAGTTGAAAACAGCTTTCCTTCATGCTGTTCTATTATGGTGTTTAACGAATATAACAATGTATGGTTGATGAAGCACATTGTATGCTACTGATGTTTATTGTTGTTTGATGATGATGTTAAGTTGGTGCTGCTGTTGTTGTTGATGATGATGATGAGGATGAGGAGGGGGAGGAAGAAGAAGAAGAAGAAGAAGATGATGATGATGGTGGTGGTGGTGGTAGTGGTAGTGACGACGACGACGATGATGATGATTTTGATTATGATAATGAGATTTGAATTAAATTAATGCGCAAAGATTTTTCTTTTTAGAGGCCAAGTGCAGATATCTGCGCTCGGCCGCTGTAAGGGTTATGTAATATTTGCAATCTACATAGGAGTCAATAGCAGATACCAAGCACCATATGATTATGAGAAACAAAAGCAAAATTTTGGCAATCCCTGAAATCTCGAATATGACTTAATCATTTTATTAAATGACAACAGGTTACTATTTTAAACTGTTATTATATTGCAACAACATAGCGTTGTTTATCCAAAAGACCATTGTTATAAATACAGGGACGTCAATAGGCCAAACTATTCAGGAAATATGATTTGAGTCGTCAAGGATTGATTTTGAGATCAATGTACGTCCAATGAGATGTTAAGGGAGTTGGAGGCGAAGGGACAGATCCGTTCGAGTACGCGATCATTTGAGAACAAATAATGTTGAAGCTTCATCGGAATTCCGGAACTTTGCGATCGGTACCGATTTTTCCTGGTTCTTTTTTATTGATTCTGATAAGTTAGCGGCCGGAACGGACATGAATATTAACTGACGAAAACCTCTTCGCAACTTTCCGAAAATATTCGACATGTTGCATATATCCGTAATATTCCGCATTGTACTCACCAGGAAAGAAACTAGAAAGACTACAATAAATCAATTAGCTACGGCTCGGGCGGGGATTTACCTTTTATCCCTGTAAGGGACCTAATGCCCCAGACTACCGGCTAATTTTTCCGGAATTCGAACTTGATACACTTGATATCCCTGAATTAAATATTAATATCCGCAATTTTGATCTCTAGAGTTCTGACTGTTAGTATTGTATTTGACTGGAATGACTGTCGATTATGTGTTTTTAAGATTAAAACAAGCTTACGAAGAACTTTGTGTTTGCTTTATTGTACGCTTTCTTTTTAAAAATGTATTGTCCGCCACGGACGCAACAATTGACAAAATGTACCTGATTGTGGTCTCCTTAAAGTGCTATGTTTCTACTGCCGTGATATCTTTAACGAACTACACATTATTGATCGTGGGCGTTTCATACTCTTATTGAATCTGATTCCCCAAAATATGCTGTTCTATTAGTAGATGTTTAGGTGAAGATGTTCTAATTATAGATATTACACGGCCAAAAAACACTAGATAGGTCTGTGTAAAGAGAGCTGTTGGATATCGTGAATGCGTTCAATGTGGCCTGTTTATTTCAGTAACCTATGTGCAATGTTTTATGGGGATTTCTATCAAATTGCCAATTGCAAACTTTGATTTAATTCATTCTTACCTATTAGCGGGAAACTTCTTCATTAAAATTCAATGGGCTTTTAAGAAGTTCGTTGAAAGGCCAAATTTGACGTTAATAGTATCATGCATGTGTACAGATGCAACATTCGTGTTCGTTAATTGCATGCTGCATATGTGTATGTTGGTTTGTGCAGAGAGACTTGTGCAATAGGCGCAGTGCATAATTGAATCAAATATTGATGCGGTGAATAAATTAACGCGATGGCAAGATGTGAGTTTCATCCAAGCACAAAGCAACATACAATCATGCATGATACAATGATGTCAATTGACAGTCATTCCGAAATGCTACGGACAACTGCGGAAATTTACGGCGTATAACGGAAATTTTATGTTATAGGAGAAGTTGCGCCCTTTGTAAGATATTTGCTACTGAACCGAAATTAACCGCGTGTTTGTAGACGTAACTTTTTTTTGGTTAATGACTAACCATAATTTTTGTACAGCAATTTACCTTCATTAACCAAAGAAATTCTATGGATATATTTCAATATATGCTACTAATGCATGTATGCAGAGCTTCAGATAAGACGCTCAAAGTCGTAAAGTAATGAATTAAATATAGTAAAAATGTAGACTTAAATTCTATGCGTACGGTTACACATTGGAAAAATAAAATAAGAATTCAAAATGTGTGATCATGTGTAAAACGCAATATCAATGCATATAATTTAAACATTTTATCAATGAGTTCCCATTGGTCTAGGCCCTCATTACAATTATGAAATCAACAGCACTTTAACGTTATTATGAATAACAGACCATCTTTAAAACAGTCGAAAAGCCGAACGTTTTCCATTATCTGGTCCTTTAATCGCAATAAGTCTGCTGTAACCCGGAAATTGTCATGAGCTCTTCTTAGACTATAAACCTAAATGCGGTTGTGCCAAAAATTATACTTACCTGAAAAAAAGAATCAATATTAGACTTTAAGGTTGAATTTTTTCAGAGTGTAAACCAAGATTTTGCTGAAAAAGTTATCTGGAACTCTGCCTGTATGTTGAGAGGAAATCCATTACATAATTTCAAATTTACTAGAGTACTTTTATATTGCACCACATAAAATGCTATAAAACTATAATATTGAAGTGCACATATAAACTTTATTATGGACGGGTAGGTATTTCGTGTCAATCTCTTTCACAGATGAAAGAGCTGTTGGTCATGCTGCTTTAAGTACTTATAGATGCATGACACAATTTAGATTAAGCAAAATAAAAACACTAGGTATTTGCCAAGAGTCAAATATATACGAGCAGTAAGAGCGTAATCGTGCGCAGCGAGACTTAATCATGTAGAATTAAAACTCTTATTGCTTTCTTTCGAAATAATTTCATGTGTCCGATCTAATATGCAATATGCCCGGTGTTTTTTTTTAATGCGGATTAATGCTCCGTTTCAGATCCTTAATTAACGAATGCCTCAATATTTTCAAAAATGAACACCAGATTAATGTTCACCGACATTTATTCATACAGATTGGATATAAATATTAAAGAGCTTAACAAAAAATACATTAAGCTCTGTTCTCCCGGCACACGCGCTGGACACACAGGTGGTTAGCGTGTGGCTATGATAATAATTAGTGAAAACATCTTCTTGAATGATAAATACTCATATTATAACGAAATATCAACTTTTCTATAAAAAAAATTCACTATCGTTTTATATAGAACAAGGTATCCAACTCGAAATCATCCGAAAACGGGATGCATCGTTTTGAGCAGCCATTACTAAATTAATTTTGCAGCGATTTTCATGAACCCGGTCTTATTCAACGCAGAAATGAATTTCCTTTTAGGAAATATATATATCTTGTTATATTTCTACACATGCTGTGTCAAATTTTAAGAAATAACGCAATACACAATTCGCTTGACCCAGTTGTGATCGATCAGACCGTATTTATGAATGAAATCTCCGGTTGTAAAGACACACCTCCGAATTGGAGCAATGAAATCACTCGTGTGTTTAAAATGTCACTTAGTTGAAATGTATGTAAACAAAGGTTTCAAAATGCGCTCGCCAGTTAGTTTTGATGCATAATGCAACGGCAAGCACGGTAAGAATTTTTTTCATACGTTTTAGTGAATTATGGTATCGAGGTTCGTGAACTTTGCGCGGAAAATGCCCTTTACTCCGTGAAGATTTCAGTCATGAATACTGTCTGATCGATCACAAATGGGTCACGCGAGTTGTGTATCGTGTTATTTCTTAAATGTTGACCCAGTATTTGTAAAAAGTTTGCAAGACATATACATTTCCAGATAGGAAATTTATTTCTGCGTTGAATAAGACCAAGATCGTGAAAATCGCTGCTAAATTAATGAAGTAATGGCTGTTTAAAACGATGCATCCTGTTTTCGGATGATTTCGAATTGGATACCTTGTTATATATATATTTGATAGTAAAATTTATTTTTTTAAGAAAAGTTGATTTTTCGTTATAATATGATTACTTATCATTCCAAAAGATGTTTTCACTAATTGTTATCATAACCACACGCTAACCACCTGTGGCTGGACATACACCTTTGAAAAACGCTATACAAATTCAAGTACGTATGCACTTAATTGATTGTAAACAATGACGGTTGAAATCCGTGCGTTGGAACTTTTCTGGTAACCAAGAGCGACGTCAACGTTCATGACAGACCTGTTTATATGACATTTATTTATTAATTTTTCCAACTTGATTGAAAATTATGTTTTATGATATTTTAATACATGTAGTAGAAGTAGTTGTTTTCTCAACGAGGAGTACAATAGTTGTACAGTACTAGACACGAGTACTTGTAACTTTCAGGTTTCTCTTTATACCACATACATAAAATAGTCATAAAATGATAAATAAGTGTTTATAGACATTGTAATTATAGCCTGGTAAACAGACTAGAGAAATCTGAAAGTTTCACGCACAGGTCTGTGGCAATGGGGGTTTGGGCTACTTTATAAATATGAGGTCGATATGCAATGTACATCGGTAGATTACGTCTACTGTAATTATTTGGACTAGGGAAGGGCCACACTTCCAACACATCAGCCCCGTTATGTCCTGAATAACATACATGTATAATTTCTTGAGTGCCAATTGCATCTTACAAATATCAAAAACATTCACGGCAGTCAATTCATTGTGTAGGCCTACTGGTCTTCATGGCAATAATTAACGTATTAAGTTTAATGGAGATTATATAACAAAGGGAACTAATTCAGCTTATTCAGTTTACTAGTCAAAATGATTCGGATGTTTTCGCTATTTTTCCGAAAAGTAATTTATTCAACATACGGAAAATAAACGCGCGCCACCTGTTGTCATAATTTAGTAACTTGCATTCTGCTTAGTTGCATTCTGATTACTGCCTGTTGCTAACTGCCGTTGTTAATGACGCTTAGTGGCCAAACCGATTATGACTGGTTTCAGGAATAATGAACACACAAACATTTGATAGTCACCAAGCATGTTGCAACAATCATCAAGTATAACCGATAGAGAACAAGCATGTTGGAACTGTCATGAAGCATGTTAGAATAAACATCACGCATAATGTAAATATTCATCATGAATGATGTATTGTTGCAGCAATCATCAAGTATAAACGAAAAGACAACAAGCATGTTGGAATTTCATAAAGCAAATTAAAATAAGCATCAGTCATAATGTAAATATTCACCACGAATGATGTAATTTTTACCTAAATACCCTTCCATCGACATGTGTTGTTACTAAAATAGACACAGAGATTTGAGCATTGGGAGTGACCTAATCATACTGTGCTTTGGCAGTATTACGGAATACCGTTAGTGCCATCGTGGTTACACATTAAAATCCAGAGGGTGAGAACACGAAAACGCGATAGTACGATGGCGACAATGTGACAATACGATAATGACAGTGTGACAATACGATGGCGACAATGCGATAGTACGATGGCGACAATGCGAGAACGCGATAGTACGATGGCGACAATCAGACAGTGCGACGACGACAGTGCGACATTACGATGGTGACAGTGAGATAGTACGATTGCGACAATGCGACAGTTCGATAGTGCGATAATACGATGACGACAGTGCGAAAATACGATGACGACAGTGCGACAATACAATGGCGACAGTTGACAGTGCGGTAGTACGATGGTGCCAATGCGATAACGCGATAGTATGATGGCGGAAATTCGAAAATGCGATGGCGACAGTGCGACAATACGATGGCGACAATGCGATAGAACGATGGCGACATAACGATGATACCACGGTGACAGTACGATATGACTATCGCATTGTCGCCTCCGTACTATCGCACTGCCGCCATTGTATTGTCGCACTGTCGCATTCTCGTCATCGTACTAGCGCGTTTTTGCAATCGTACGAACGCATTGTTGCCATCGTATTGTCGCACTGTCGTCATCGTACTTTCGCGTTCTCGCATTCTCGCCCTCTGGAATTAAATGAGTAACCAAGGTGGCCCTAACGGTATTTTGTACAGTAAAGTGCGTAAAATCTGGTTTGAAATAACAATTTTTATGCCGAAAACAGATGTTGAAAACCCGACTTTGTTTTATAAGTAGTAGTCTAAATATACAATGAGTTTTCCGAGCTTTAAATAAACATATTAAAATAAAATTCATGTTCGTGTTGGTTCAAGTTCTTGTTAATAGTAGAAGCAAAGAACACAATAAAACGCTGATTGGGCTTACTAATTTGAGGCAAGAAAAAACACATCGCGCTATTATATATAACATATAACGCGCATCCGCCAAGTTTGAGCGCCCGTCTCGGTGCCGTCGTTTCTGGTGAAAGCTTCGCACAGGAGCTACCGAGTTCGGATATGAGACCACGAATCATGGCTTGACTTTATATTTAAGTAAGCGTAGATCCTGACCAGAGTGCGCGGTTGGACAAGCTAGGATGGACCAACTTTGGCCGCAAATGACATAAGACCCATTTTCGTATGACGCGGGTCATCTGACCTTTATAATGTGTATATGTGGTTATTGTTTCAATATCATTATGAGTATCATACATTCAATGACGAATAGCTATTAATTTGTCATACAAACACCATGATAATTATTATTGGATTGCGGAAATTAAACAAATCGATTCCCTAGTAACTGATATAACTGATACATATTTTGAGCGACAATTTGAAACTAAATCTAGTATTATTTAAATTTGATTATTTTAATTGCAGACGTTTTTTTATTAACCCCAATTAATGTGTACGCAACGTTTATTTTATTTAAATCGCTGAGTACGAAGCATCAAGCTATATTTTAATTTATTGACAGTGATCTTTAATGTATGCAATAATATAAATTGAAATCAATCTTAATTAAAGCTTGAGTGGTTGGTTTGTAATAAGTTTTGTAAATGTTGCTGTAGTATTAGTATGCACAATAAATAATATTGCTCTGGCATATTGTGATGGTGATATGATTATATATTACACAAAGGATATGTGATGATGTTCTTGTGATAATAAGTTATAATTAGTTTTTGAATTAAGCTAGTTAATTTCAAATAAGATACAAACACATCCCAATCCCCAAATTATCAGAAAGTTATAGTATTGTTTGCCTCTCAGCGCATAATTAATTGAAGGCCTAGTTTATCTGTTAATCCTCGCCCCATGTGGTGTCCCAGTGGGTACACTGATATTAATACACGATGTATTGGTCCACAATTGACCAGTCGCCAAATTATCGATCGCTCCGCCGACATAGTCAAGTGGTCTAGTGATTAGAAAACTCCGACAAGCAGATCGCAATTATAGCGGATTACGAGAGGGAAATTCTATATTTGTAATGATGTATTATGCTCTTTTCTATAATATAAATTATTAAAGCCACACACTAAACTAAACTTCTTTGTAAAACGTTAATACAATCATAAATACTTTAGAGAGAAATGGCGTAATCAAAATAAATGAGTTAACGGCAGACTGACTATCAGAAACGTTTCTTATACATATTATATAGGGAGTTGATGAAAAATCCGTTGTAAAAATGAGCATTTATTTCATATTGATTTTGAACTTGTATTTAACCGTCTGACAGTGAACCCGGTGGCTATTCATATATAATTTTGAAAATATTTTTATTAAATGCAAATGACATATCCATATCATGATGGGTTTTTTGTTTATTAAAGATGTTTAGATCTTTGTTTTATTTTTAAAAAGACACCGATTTTTTTATTTAGATATAAATTAAATTTTGATTGTAACCATAATTTAATACAGGCCTAATTTCGTGGTTTCATTAACAGATAGTCTTATATGCATTTTATTTCATTTATGTTTAATGCGAACCTGTTACATTTCACTATCAAAAAATGAAATGTTGGTATTACGGTGCTGTTCACGAACATTCGAATTGAATACATTTAGCATATTATGCATTTGCTTATTTATAACAAAATGGCCCTTATATGTTAATTGCAATTTTCAAATTTCTCCCCGTATCAATATATGTTGTATTAGAAATGTTGTTGTTGTATTATAAGCCGTACATTTTACACTTGAAGTCGCTTTAAGCTGGCTAAGCCGCGTTGAAATCACCTTTTTGTTGTTTTTACTTTAGTTAAAGCAATATTTAAGTTAACAATTTATAATGATTTCCCTTGTTTATGATCCAGAGAAAATAAATATATAATTGGAAATCATTTAAGTAATTAAATAGATTTCTCTTCTTGTGCACAGTAGCTAACAATGCCTTAATGTTCCTTCATTCTGAGATCCACGCAACATACTGTTATTTATTAATCATCGACAATTACGCTGAGATTAATAAGCACGTGTGACAATTATTATGTTGCCCAAACTGCTTAATAATATTGTGCATCAAACGGTATAACACGTTTTATAGAACACATACCTGGTGTGGTTAAACTATTTATTGTGTTTGTTTTCTCATTACTCGTTCATATGTTCAAGAAATAAAGAGAAAATAATAACCTTTTTTAAAGTATGTATAGCACCTACAATTTTGAATAATGATCGAACAGTTATGATCATGCCTTTGATATAAAATCTGTGTAAACTCTTAAAAATTACGTCCATTCCATATGTAAAACACGCTTTGTTTGTCGGACAAAATGGCGGCCAGATAAGCGTTGCTGAGGGGTGTGTTAAAAATCGATATCTGATTGGCTGATCGAAAAATGTGGGCGGAGCGATCGATACTTTGGCGACTGGTCAATTAAGTCTCTTATAAAAACATGTCTCTCATGTGAATGGCTGTGTAGATACAACAAATACTACTACAACGGAGACTAAGATAACACATGTCACAATTAGTTTGTCTTCCTTGCGACAAACACTCCTAAAAAAAAGAGCAAAATGCTGCTACTGAAACTGCTTCGGTTACTCTTACTGCTGCCGCTGCCGCTGCCACTGCCAATGCCACTGCCACTGCCGCTGCCACTGCCACTGCCGCTGCTGCTACTGCTACTGATAGTGCTTCTGCAACTGCTGCTTCTGCTGCTGTTGATACTGCTACTGTTACTGCTACGGCTACGGCTACGGCTACGGCTACGGCTACGGCTACTGCTACTGCTACTTCTACTGCTACTGCTACTGCTGCTGCTGCTGCTGCTACTGCTACTGCTGCTGCTGCTGCTGCTGCTGCTACTGCTACTGCTACTTATTATAATAATTCTCCTTCTACTTCTATTTCTACTATTGCTAGCGATGCTTCATAATTTATTTTTAAATGTATCATTTTGTTAAAACAGGAAAGAACTGTTATATATATTTTCTTAAAGGTGTAAAGAATCTAAACTTTTCTGCGATTACTATTTTATTTAACTGGATTAGTATAGGCCACATAACAGACGCTATTATTATGCTTTGTACTAAACAACGTTTTGTCATAATCAACAGTTTTAACATGCCGCAGTTTCCTTGGAAGTTAACCTTTGATTGGACTTATGTATAAAACATTAACATGTTAATTGTTGACAGTTTGTCCTGTCACAATTATATATTAGTTGAGCCACACGTGTGATAAAGATCCCTTTTGGGGTGGCCATAAATACTATTTATATTGTTCAACAGTGGGAGACTGAGAAAACATATGTTACAATTAATTTGTCTACTTTACCTGCTTCTTCTTTATATATATTTTTTGCTGATCGTTTAAGTTTAGTTTTAGTTAAGTAGATATATCAATTTACATTTTTTGATAGATATTTATTTGGATAGCAATAGTATGTTTTATTTCACTTGACATCATTGAACCGGTTTATTCATTGATAAGATCGGGATCTCCACAGGTGTTTAATCTCGATTGTTAGGTGGGGAGAAGGGTCCGAATGATAATGTTGTCGTCGACTAACGAATCACATTTCACAAGTTTTAGACAAATGTGCATACGTTATAAACTTTATTTAAGTATTACATAGATAATAACTTATCTTTATTTTGATGAACTACGTTTAAGGTATAAAACTATAATTATCTATTTGTTGTGTGCCGCATACATACACACTTGCTTTTTTTTAAATTTGATCACAACGGTCCGAAGTCATAAACATTCATTATGCATGGTTACTAAAGCACAGTGTATACTAACTAACCTATGTTTATTTTTGTTTGCTAGGGTTATTATTATTTAATTTTTTTATTGGTGGGGGGGGGCTTTTATAGAAGATTTCAACTAGTCCTTCAATTAACGAAAAAAGAGATTATTGGTATAGGAAATATAAAGAGTTGAAAACAGCTTTCCTTCATGCTGTTCTATTATGGTGTTTAACGAATATAACAATGTATGGTTGATGAAGCACATTGTATGCTACTGATGTTTATTGTTGTTTGATGATGATGTTAAGTTGGTGCTGCTGTTGTTGTTGATGATGATGATGAGGATGAGGAGGGGGAGGAAGAAGAAGAAGAAGAAGAAGATGATGATGATGGTGGTGGTGGTGGTAGTGGTAGTGACGACGACGACGATGATGATGATTTTGATTATGATAATGAGATTTGAATTAAATTAATGCGCAAAGATTTTTCTTTTTAGAGGCCAAGTGCAGATATCTGCGCTCGGCCGCTGTAAGGGTTATGTAATATTTGCAATCTACATAGGAGTCAATAGCAGATACCAAGCACCATATGATTATGAGAAACAAAAGCAAAATTTTGGCAATCCCTGAAATCTCGAATATGACTTAATCATTTTATTAAATGACAACAGGTTACTATTTTAAACTGTTATTATATTGCAACAACATAGCGTTGTTTATCCAAAAGACCATTGTTATAAATACAGGGACGTCAATAGGCCAAACTATTCAGGAAATATGATTTGAGTCGTCAAGGATTGATTTTGAGATCAATGTACGTCCAATGAGATGTTAAGGGAGTTGGAGGCGAAGGGACAGATCCGTTCGAGTACGCGATCATTTGAGAACAAATAATGTTGAAGCTTCATCGGAATTCCGGAACTTTGCGATCGGTACCGATTTTTCCTGGTTCTTTTTTATTGATTCTGATAAGTTAGCGGCCGGAACGGACATGAATATTAACTGACGAAAACCTCTTCGCAACTTTCCGAAAATATTCGACATGTTGCATATATCCGTAATATTCCGCATTGTACTCACCAGGAAAGAAACTAGAAAGACTACAATAAATCAATTAGCTACGGCTCGGGCGGGGATTTACCTTTTATCCCTGTAAGGGACCTAATGCCCCAGACTACCGGCTAATTTTTCCGGAATTCGAACTTGATACACTTGATATCCCTGAATTAAATATTAATATCCGCAATTTTGATCTCTAGAGTTCTGACTGTTAGTATTGTATTTGACTGGAATGACTGTCGATTATGTGTTTTTAAGATTAAAACAAGCTTACGATGAACTTTGTGTTTGCTTTATTGTACGCTTTCTTTTTAAAAATGTATTGTCCGCCACGGACGCAACAATTGACAAAATGTACCTGATTGTGGTCTCCTTAAAGTGCTATGTTTCTACTGCCGTGATATCTTTAACGAACTACACATTATTGATCGTGGGCGTTTCATACTCTTATTGAATCTGATTCCCCAAAATATGCTGTTCTATTAGTAGATGTTTAGGTGAAGATGTTCTAATTATAGATATTACACGGCCAAAAAACACTAGATAGGTCTGTGTAAAGAGAGCTGTTGGATATCGTGAATGCGTTCAATGTGGCCTGTTTATTTCAGTAACCTATGTGCAATGTTTTATGGGGATTTCTATCAAATTGCCAATTGCAAACTTTGATTTAATTCATTCTTACCTATTAGCGGGAAACTTCTTCATTAAAATTCAATGGGCTTTTAAGAAGTTCGTTGAAAGGCCAAATTTGACGTTAATAGTATCATGCATGTGTACAGATGCAACATTCGTGTTCGTTAATTGCATGCTGCATATGTGTATGTTGGTTTGTGCAGAGAGACTTGTGCAATAGGCGCAGTGCATAATTGAATCAAATATTGATGCGGTGAATAAATTAACGCGATGGCAAGATGTGAGTTTCATCCAAGCACAAAGCAACATACAATCATGCATGATACAATGATGTCAATTGACAGTCATTCCGAAATGCTACGGACAACTGCGGAAATTTACGGCGTATAACGGAAATTTTATGTTATAGGAGAAGTTGCGCCCTTTGTAAGATATTTGCTACTGAACCGAAATTAACCGCGTGTTTGTAGACGTAACTTTTTTTTGGTTAATGACTAACCATAATTTTTGTACAGCAATTTACCTTCATTAACCAAAGAAATTCTATGGATATATTTCAATATATGCTACTAATGCATGTATGCAGAGCTTCAGATAAGACGCTCAAAGTCGTAAAGTAATGAATTAAATATAGTAAAAATGTAGACTTAAATTCTATGCGTACGGTTACACATTGGAAAAATAAAATAAGAATTCAAAATGTGTGATCATGTGTAAAACGCAATATCAATGCATATAATTTAAACATTTTATCAATGAGTTCCCATTGGTCTAGGCCCTCATTACAATTATGAAATCAACAGCACTTTAACGTTATTATGAATAACAGACCATCTTTAAAACAGTCGAAAAGCCGAACGTTTTCCATTATCTGGTCCTTTAATCGCAATAAGTCTGCTGTAACCCGGAAATTGTCATGAGCTCTTCTTAGACTATAAACCTAAATGCGGTTGTGCCAAAAATTATACTTACCTGAAAAAAAGAATCAATATTAGACTTTAAGGTTGAATTTTTTCAGAGTGTAAACCAAGATTTTGCTGAAAAAGTTATCTGGAACTCTGCCTGTATGTTGAGAGGAAATCCATTACATAATTTCAAATTTACTAGAGTACTTTTATATTGCACCACATAAAATGCTATAAAACTATAATATTGAAGTGCACATATAAACTTTATTATGGACGGGTAGGTATTTCGTGTCAATCTCTTTCACAGATGAAAGAGCTGTTGGTCATGCTGCTTTAAGTACTTATAGATGCATGACACAATTTAGATTAAGCAAAATAAAACACTAGGTATTTGCCAAGAGTCAAATATATACGAGCAGTAAGAGCGTAATCGTGCGCAGCGAGACTTAATCATGTAGAATTAAAACTCTTATTGCTTTCTTTCGAAATAATTTCATGTGTCCGATCTAATATGCAATATGCCCGGTGTTTTTTTTTAATGCGGATTAATGCTCCGTTTCAGATCCTTAATTAACGAATGCCTCAATATTTTCAAAAATGAACACCAGATTAATGTTCACCGACATTTATTCATACAGATTGGATATAAATATTAAAGAGCTTAACAAAAAATACATTAAGCTCTGTTCTCCCGGCACACGCGCTGGACACACAGGTGGTTAGCGTGTGGCTATGATAATAATTAGTGAAAACATCTTCTTGAATGATAAATACTCATATTATAACGAAATATCAACTTTTCTATAAAAAAAATTCACTATCGTTTTATATAGAACAAGGTATCCAACTCGAAATCATCCGAAAACGGGATGCATCGTTTTGAGCAGCCATTACTAAATTAATTTTGCAGCGATTTTCATGAACCCGGTCTTATTCAACGCAGAAATGAATTTCCTTTTAGGAAATATATATATCTTGTTATATTTCTACACATGCTGTGTCAAATTTTAAGAAATAACGCAATACACAATTCGCTTGACCCAGTTGTGATCGATCAGACCGTATTTATGAATGAAATCTCCGGTTGTAAAGACACACCTCCGAATTGGAGCAATGAAATCACTCGTGTGTTTAAAATGTCACTTAGTTGAAATGTATGTAAACAAAGGTTTCAAAATGCGCTCGCCAGTTAGTTTTGATGCATAATGCAACGGCAAGCACGGTAAGAATTTTTTTCATACGTTTTAGTGAATTATGGTATCGAGGTTCGTGAACTTTGCGCGGAAAATGCCCTTTACTCCGTGAAGATTTCAGTCATGAATACTGTCTGATCGATCACAAATGGGTCACGCGAGTTGTGTATCGTGTTATTTCTTAAATGTTGACCCAGTATTTGTAAAAAGTTTGCAAGACATATACATTTCCAGATAGGAAATTTATTTCTGCGTTGAATAAGACCAAGATCGTGAAAATCGCTGCTAAATTAATGAAGTAATGGCTGTTTAAAACGATGCATCCTGTTTTCGGATGATTTCGAATTGGATACCTTGTTATATATATATTTGATAGTAAAATTTATTTTTTTAAGAAAAGTTGATTTTTCGTTATAATATGATTACTTATCATTCCAAAAGATGTTTTCACTAATTGTTATCATAACCACACGCTAACCACCTGTGGCTGGACATACACCTTTGAAAAACGCTATACAAATTCAAGTACGTATGCACTTAATTGATTGTAAACAATGACGGTTGAAATCCGTGCGTTGGAACTTTTCTGGTAACCAAGAGCGACGTCAACGTTCATGACAGACCTGTTTATATGACATTTATTTATTAATTTTTCCAACTTGATTGAAAATTATGTTTTATGATATTTTAATACATGTAGTAGAAGTAGTTGTTTTCTCAACGAGGAGTACAATAGTTGTACAGTACTAGACACGAGTACTTGTAACTTTCAGGTTTCTCTTTATACCACATACATTATATAGTCATAAAATGATAAATAAGTGTTTATAGACATTGTAATTATAGCCTGGTAAACAGACTAGAGAAATCTGAAAGTTTCACGCACAGGTCTGTGGCAATGGGGGTTTGGGCTACTTTATAAATATGAGGTCGATATGCAATGTACATCGGTAGATTACGTCTACTGTAATTATTTGGACTAGGGAAGGGCCACACTTCCAACACATCAGCCCCGTTATGTCCTGAATAACATACATGTATAATTTCTTGAGTGCCAATTGCATCTTACAAATATCAAAAACATTCACGGCAGTCAATTCATTGTGTAGGCCTACTGGTCTTCATGGCAATAATTAACGTATTAAGTTTAATGGAGATTATATAACAAAGGGAACTAATTCAGCTTATTCAGTTTACTAGTCAAAATGATTCGGATGTTTTCGCTATTTTTCCGAAAAGTAATTTATTCAACATACGGAAAATAAACGCGCGCCACCTGTTGTCATAATTTAGTAACTTGCATTCTGCTTAGTTGCATTCTGATTACTGCCTGTTGCTAACTGCCGTTGTTAATGACGCTTAGTGGCCAAACCGATTATGACTGGTTTCAGGAATAATGAACACACAAACATTTGATAGTCACCAAGCATGTTGCAACAATCATCAAGTATAACCGATAGAGAACAAGCATGTTGGAACTGTCATGAAGCATGTTAGAATAAACATCACGCATAATGTAAATATTCATCATGAATGATGTATTGTTGCAGCAATCATCAAGTATAAACGAAAAGACAACAAGCATGTTGGAATTTCATAAAGCAAATTAAAATAAGCATCAGTCATAATGTAAATATTCACCACGAATGATGTAATTTTTACCTAAATACCCTTCCATCGACATGTGTTGTTACTAAAATAGACACAGAGATTTGAGCATTGGGAGTGACCTAATCATACTGTGCTTTGGCAGTATTACGGAATACCGTTAGTGCCATCGTGGTTACACATTAAAATCCAGAGGGTGAGAACACGAAAACGCGATAGTACGATGGCGACAATGTGACAATACGATAATGACAGTGTGACAATACGATGGCGACAATGCGATAGTACGATGGCGACAATGCGAGAACGCGATAGTACGATGGCGACAATCAGACAGTGCGACGACGACAGTGCGACATTACGATGGTGACAGTGAGATAGTACGATTGCGACAATGCGACAGTTCGATAGTGCGATAATACGATGACGACAGTGCGAAAATACGATGACGACAGTGCGACAATACAATGGCGACAGTTGACAGTGCGGTAGTACGATGGTGCCAATGCGATAACGCGATAGTATGATGGCGGAAATTCGAAAATGCGATGGCGACAGTGCGACAATACGATGGCGACAATGCGATAGAACGATGGCGACATAACGATGATACCACGGTGACAGTACGATATGACTATCGCATTGTCGCCTCCGTACTATCGCACTGCCGCCATTGTATTGTCGCACTGTCGCATTCTCGTCATCGTACTAGCGCGTTTTTGCAATCGTACGAACGCATTGTTGCCATCGTATTGTCGCACTGTCGTCATCGTACTTTCGCGTTCTCGCATTCTCGCCCTCTGGAATTAAATGAGTAACCAAGGTGGCCCTAACGGTATTTTGTACAGTAAAGTGCGTAAAATCTGGTTTGAAATAACAATTTTTATGCCGAAAACAGATGTTGAAAACCCGACTTTGTTTTATAAGTAGTAGTCTAAATATACAATGAGTTTTCCGAGCTTTAAATAAACATATTAAAATAAAATTCATGTTCGTGTTGGTTCAAGTTCTTGTTAATAGTAGAAGCAAAGAACACAATAAAACGCTGATTGGGCTTACTAATTTGAGGCAAGAAAAAACACATCGCGCTATTATATATAACATATAACGCGCATCCGCCAAGTTTGAGCGCCCGTCTCGGTGCCGTCGTTTCTGGTGAAAGCTTCGCA
This sequence comes from Dreissena polymorpha, assembly GCF_020536995.1. NCBI lineage: Eukaryota > Metazoa > Mollusca > Bivalvia > Myida > Dreissenidae > Dreissena > Dreissena polymorpha. Next base: position 5,529,131 of record NC_068366.1, on the reverse strand, counting down.
CAGGAGCTACCGAGTTCGGATATGAGACCACGAATCATGGCTTGACTTTATATTTAAGTAAGCGTAGATCCTGACCAGAGTGCGCGGTTGGACAAGCTAGGATGGACCAACTTTGGCCGCAAATGACATAAGACCCATTTTCGTATGACGCGGGTCATCTGACCTTTATAATGTGTATATAAATTTGAATGGAATTTGCACATAGTTTTTTGCATAGACTTATTGCTATGTTAATGTGTTGCACGCTTTCAATAGCAGAGGGCATATATAAGATCAATTATACTACGGAGTTCATTTTCTGTTGCAAAATGAAACGTAATAAAGATTGTTACTCAGCGGTGTGTACAGTATGACAGCGTTGTCTGTCTGCGATGCATTTATACTGGTTCTAAGCTGGCATACTCACCAATTGGACTCAACCATCTGCTCGAAAAAAAATGATAAGTTCTACTAGCATAAACCTGAAATTGTAATTATTTTTAAAATAGTCATGTTATTTATATTATTCAATTTATTATTCATAATTATAATTATTATTTCCTTTATTGTTGTTTTTCGCATTAAGAAACTTATTCGGCTTACGAAACTGAAAAATCCCATTGGAAAAAAATACCATGGGATAAAAATCCCATGGGTGAAAAAAATCCCATGGGTTGAAAAAAATCCCATGGGTTGAAAAAAACCATGGGGGAGAAAAAACCATGGGATTTTTTTTTCAAACACGACTAAACGCATTAAAATATCGTAGGTTGTTCATCATTTCATAAAATATGATGTTTCTGGAAGTTGCATGAATAAATCTCTCAAAATAAGAAAAAAATCCCATGGGATTTTTTTCTCCCATTTTAAAATGGTATTTTTTTATTACTAAATATTTATATATATAATTTGCGAAAACCAATATACAGTCCTTAAATAATGTAAAAATACTTGCAAACGCAAATAAAACACGTTTTTTTAAATGATCAAAATCCCATGGGAATTTTCTCCCATTTGCAAATTATGGGAGAAAAAAAAATCTCATGGGAAAAACCAATGGAAAAATCGAAAAGCCCATGGGAAAATGCAAAAGTCCTATGGGAACCCCAACTTTGCTTATAAATTTCATAGTGAAAAAAACGCATTTTTTGAGTGAAAATAACCAATTATTAATAGAAGATAAGACTTTTATCGCAAACTATGTCTCAAAGTAGCGAATCTTTAAGAAAAAGGGTACTTAAGTTTGCGAAATTTCGGTTTCGCAAAGTTTTTCCGGTGGCCGTTAGTAGTAGATTTAATTTGCGCAATAGACCTTGATATTGCAGCGTAGCGTTATTGGAGAATGTTAAGTAAAGCTTAACCGGCATATGAACGTCTCCCCTTCAAACAAAAAGAAAACGATATATGTCTAGCAAAACGTTTTATCCATTCGAATTTCCATTCTACTATCCAACATTTTCAGAGAAGCCATAGCTGCTGTCATGTCTTACTGCATATACATATTAAGCAACATAAACATATTGGTGGATTTTCACTTATAATGAATAAAATCACACATGTGCATATTAAGATAAAAAAAATACATTTTAACAAGTAGTTAAGTTCTATTTTAGAATATAAATCTTAATGTTATATGACTTTACACATGTTTCTTGTTATATGTCCAGATTTCGACTTACATGCATGCAAGATGATGGACTTGCATCGTAGTGGGGCTAATTTTGTCATGCATACAATTCCAAGACTGTATCTTTAATACTACCGGAAGATTCGTAAACATTGCTCAGAACGGAAGACGCTTTAACTTTAACTTGGAACGATTGGAAATTAACTCGTTTTTTATATTTATTCCCACAAACAAAATCCACCTCCAACCTATATATTATTACTCTTGCGGTTATAGATTTATTAATATATCTTTTTATCATGCCATAAACTTTGGCGGTTTTCAGAACGGATCTTATAGTTGGGAACATATATTCTTCAAACGAAACTATTTATAAGTTAATGTTACAGATCGTTTGTATTATATAATAATTTATGGAGTTTAGAGTTATTCGGATTACAAAGTGTAACCGTCCTTTAACATTCGTCTATGTCATGCACGTTCGGTTACAGTAGCCAATTTATCAAATTGATCCCTGATCTTTTGGCGACATCCACTTGTTCTACACGAATTTATTAACAAGAGCAAGGGCTGATGAATAATTACAAGAAAAGCCAGCTTTGTCAGTTCATATTTATTATAATGTTTGTATGTGATATTTTACGTAAACAAATTGCGTATTCTATATTTGAACAATAGAAAACAAATGAGAGGAACAATACAAAAATATGAATGGAATTAAATGGCCAGATGGCGGAATATAATTTACACCAGACTAGCACTAGAGTAAATAAACTTTAGCTATAGACTAGCACTATAACTGAGTCATGTCGAGGAGGCGACCGGAAGTACTGCCCTAAAGATAGACCCAACCCCAGTTGCACTATTGATTTAGCTTCTCGTTTATGCTATAATCGCAAACAGACAATCCACACCATTTTATGCTATTTCGCAAATGTATGCAATTCCTTTTTCAACGAACACGTTGGTGGTTCGGAATAGATATTATACATGCGCAATCGCTAAGGCCATCCGCAACCGGCAAAATAAATTCTCGGTACGCCGTACCGTGCCACAAAACATACATGCGCAATCGCTAAGGCTATCCGCAACCGGCCAAATAAATTATCGGTACGCCATACCGCGCAACATAAAATACATGCGCAATCGCTAAGGCCATCCGCAACCGGCCAAATAAATCCACGGTACGCCGTACCGTAGGTTTTCAAGCCAAAAAGAGCTATTACATGTACGCCTTAGCACGCCGTGCCATCGAGCGAGTACTAGAACACCCATACTATCCCGAAAATAATTTTGAAAGCATTCCTGCCATCCTCACACATACGAGCACTACGTGATAGGCGACAACAAAATGCTGTGTTTACCTCCCCCGGACGTATGTACATAAATATATAGTTACCTATTTATAATTTTAATGGTTTCGATCACCTCCAAACATAGAATTTCCGCCACAAAAATAAATTTATTTATTTTCCCCAAAATTCTATGACATGTTTAAAACTAATTTTAATAAACACTCGCGCAACGAATCTAAGTATATATTTCGAGTCCGACGTCAGATAAGTGAACGCCATCATTTCTGAAAAACCTGGTGTTTTTCGAACTATTATGCTCGCCGGAAATGCCCTTTTAATTTATTTAATAGATTCTAATTCGCTGATTCGGAATAAACGATAATAAATTCCAGCGTAGAGATATTCTTGGCCAATACAGATTCAAGCTTATCATGAGCGACCATAGGCAGAATCGAACATAACATAAACATCGATATATGGGGCTTTTATCCACGACATGCCTTTGCCTCTGAACGCCCTGAAGTATTTCGCTTACAAAAAATATGTCCGAAATGCAGTAACATATGTTTATCCTATGATAAAATGACAACCCCGAAAGCTGGCCATACTACAGCTGACCTATACAACTCCCTGAATATATTAAATGAACATATCGCCGTCACATATGCTTTTTGCGTGTTTTTAGAAATGCCTGCGAGTACCAATTATTTAGCTCAATATTGAATACATCCCATAGGTAAGTCGGCATTGGAGTTGCTGCCGTGTCCGCAAACGGGCCCAGTTTCCGAAAACGCTCTAACCACGTGACCATTGCATCATTGTTTACAACGCCATTTGATTGAATGATAAATAATAATGTCATTACCAGTTTAAATATATGCTGTCTTACACATGCACATTTCGTTAATCATGTTCACATTATGTTATTTTATAGTGCCGATTTAATTCGTTTATACACTCCGTCTGTTTTATGACTACATTTTCAATACTCGCATAACCCGCCCCATGTTAACTTTACTGTCGACCTCTTGTTTTCACGTTGTTTAAATTTCAGCTTTAAATCTCTACCGATACACTTTTTTTCGTCTGCTATGATTTATTTAACCCTGTCAATATGAAAAATGCCCGTTAACGTTTTATTCATGAGCGAAGCCATCTTTTGTATATGTCTTTGACTTGATCATTTTAAGCACGTGTATAGTGTGTCGTGTATTTCCAGTTGTAATGCATTTTTTACACACGCAGCCATGTCTGTTTCGTATTGATATCGTATATGTTATAAATTTAGATAAGTTGCTAGTATACACGTAGTTTTCACGTAGTTTAAATTTCAGCTTTAAATCTCTACCGATACACTTTTTTTCGTCTGCTATGATTTATTTAACCCTGTCAATATGAAAAATGCCCGTTAACGTTTTATTCATGAGCGAAGCCATCTTTTGTATATGTCTTTGACTTGATCATTTTAAGCACGTGTATAGTGTGTCGTGTATTTCCAGTTGTAATGCATTTTTTACACACGCAGCCATGTCTGTTTCGTATTGATATCGTATATGTTATAAATTTAGATAAGTTGCTAGTATACAGGAAAAAACTTAAAATATGTCTTAAAACGTACAAAATCTAACATAATTGGATTTAGATCCAAACATAAACACCCTAAATGTGTTATTTAGTAGTTCTTCTTTGTTTTGAATTGCGCGTAAGCGGACATCACGTGAAATTGGCGCTCACGTTACCCAAAGCGTGCATAAGTCACAGGTTAATAATAGTCTGGAGGATTCCGTATGTATATGATTAGGCTTCATATTTTGATGCTTTTGGCATATTTTGACACAATTTATTCGAAAATCAGTAGGGAAGAGTTAAGCTTTAGAATGTGACTGACGAATACTGATCAATTCTGGTCAGTTGAGATAACTTAATTGTTGTGAGAAATATCAACTCGGGCGGTTTTAAGCAATAATGCAAGATTAAAGCGATATTATGGGCATCTAACAGTCTATAGGTGTCTCTCGCAACCGCTGTTTATTTTTGGTGTTTTCACTTCATATACACTTATATCTGCCAATGCAGCATCTACATTCTAAAACAACATACCAGAAAGAGAAAACAACGCATCCGAATACCAACCGCACTCGTGTTTGACAACCGACCATGCATGCACGATGCGACACCAAATTTAGTTTTAGTGCAGATTCGTTCATACGACACAAAGACACAATTTTGTTTTACGGATCATTTCGGCTTAAAGGACTCACCAGTCATGTAAAATAACGAATATAAAATATATGTTTCTAAATAACTAGAAGCAAGACGAGCTCCAGACAATCGGTCAGTAACCACATTTTAACTAAATCTTTTGACCTGTTAATTCTTTTCAGCTCAATTCAACAGTGAAACAAGGGACAAAATTGTCACAAAACCAGGTTTTCATTGTGAAAAAAAATCTGATAAAGGGAGAAAACTCAAACTGAACTTTTGAAATGAACAAACAAAATTAACCCCCTTTGTAAGTTTGTTTTAAAAAAAAATCTATTTTTAGTCGTGGCGACCTTGACATTGGAGATATTGACGTGATTCTTTCGTGCGACACACCGTCCCATGATGGTGAACAAATGTGCCAAATGATTTTAAAATCTCACAATGAATGACATAGTTATGGCCAGGACAAGCTCATTTATGGCCATTTTTGACCTTTGAACTCAAAGTGTGACCTTGACCTTGGAGATATCGACGTAATTATTTCGCGCGACACACCGTCCAATGATGGTGAACAAATGTGCCAAATGATTTTAAAATCTGACAATGAACGACATAGTTATGGCCCAGACAAGCTTGTTCCGCCATCCCGCCAGCCCGCCAGCCCGCCAGCCAGCCAGCCAGCCAGCCCGCCCGCATTCGCCAATCTAATAACCAGTTTTTTCCTTCGGAAAACCTGGTTAAAAAGCCCATAGGATCACTGTAACATATTCGCCACAACTAATACAAGTCGCTGTGTAAGCGACGCGGATACGTTAATTGATACATCATCATTAGTTTGTCTAGGCAATATATAAATTCTTTGAATATTATCCATTCTAGACAGACTAAACTTAGGTAAAATTTCGTTTTTCATTACACGCTTATGCATCGTGCTTACCCACGTTGTGACCACGTGGTAGCCCATCGGCTGTGCGGAAAATATTACAGAAATCAACAACCTCACCATTTGCGGCGTTATCGTCTGCGCGTTTACGTTTTGCAGGTGGCGCTGCTGCGAGTGCCACCACTGGCTTTGGTCTCTGAACAGGAGCTGATGCCGGCTCTGGTACCGGCGACGTTTCCGACGCATTCCTTCTATGCCATCTGGGTCCGGTTTAATGAGAGCGACCATGGTCGGGCGACTATGGTTGTACCAGCGAATAATCGTCGTGCGACAATAGCCGTGTTTAATGGAGAGCGACGGTCGTCAATCGACCGCGCGTTGTTCGACATATTGTCGAGCGACCGCAGTCTACCCCTCACACCACGACTGCTCGTCGCTTGACGCTTTGTCGGCATTGAAAACCCGTGCAAAATGAACGCGGATAGTTTCGAGTTTAATCATGGCGGCCTCCATGCGACTTGTTCATCGAATGCGAAGACATTTTCGAAGAGAGCGAGATTTTAGAGATAGGTTGAATCCATAAGACATGAACAATGATGATAAACTTTTCCGTCGATTTCGCTTACCAAGGAGAGAGCTATTGGAGCTCATAGACACCTTTGCTGTAGATCTAGAATACGTTTCCGAAATTTATACAATATTGTATCATCAATATGCGTATTTCCCATCCAATACACGGATGTCTCGAGCAAGGGAAAGTAATACATATCAGTAGTTTAGAAGAAATGCACTTAATTGATTTACCTTAATAACAATGGGATAAATATGTTTTATGATGCTAAACGTCGCGTCATTTATTTTTCTCCCGGCTTATAAAGAGAAGTATTAATACAAGAGAGGAGTGCAAACTGTTCACTGAAAGTTAAAGGTAAGTCCCACAGGAAGGCAATGCGCAAATAATCCCGGGTTTATGTGCACCAATATCATTCAATAAACTGCTCATTAAGGGCAACTTTCTTTGGAACTTATCTTGGCCTATAATTCGCAAATTGTACACGTACGTTGAGATAAATTCAGTTGAAGGCACTGATTTTACATTCAACGTGTCCCGTTGACGCATTACTCTACATATGGTCCGTGCTCTGTAAAAAGGGGGTTTAATCCATGTGCGTAAATTAGCGTCCACTATTAACCTGTGTAGTCCGCACTGGCTAATCAGGGACGACACTGTGTGCCTAAAATAGACTTTTGTTAAGGAGGCACTTTCTTTAAACGAACAATATCATAGATTCGGAAAATATCGTCCCTAATTAGCCTGTGCGGACTGCACAGGCTAATCTGGGACGACACTTTACGCACATGCATTTAACCCACTTTTGACAGAGTACGGCTCATATATATGCTGAACTATATGGAATGACAACATACATGTATATTGATAGCATTCTTTAAAAATGGTACAAATACACCATGTTATAAAAAACGGCAATACTTAAACCATACGCACAAATGATTTATACATGCAGTAAAGTGTAAAGTAAAATGGTGTTGATACTTAGTTACATGTGCACAACTTTAATGTTACTCCAACAATAGCTTCATCACTTCGTGTTTATATATAAGAAACAGTACCAATTTAATTTTGTAATGGCAATATTGAATGAGTCATATAACCTACATCAATATTAATAATGAATAATGGCTTTTAGAAGAAAGAATTTGTGGTTACAACGAATGAAGGGAAAAACAGAAACAAATATCAACAAATAAAGGATAATTATTTTCCCTCATGAATCATTACGTCATTTTTGTAGGTTGAGAAATAAAATGATATATTGATAAAGACATCAATAATAAAAATTAAATCACAACAATAATGCTAAAAAACACTCGGATCAGTTTCGAGCCATCAATAACCAGACTAATATCTTAAATACAGACAAGATAAGTGTAAGTAAACTTTTTTGTAATACTGACAGATGCTTCAAATATTCATTTGATTAATCTCCTAGTACCGACAGTACGAATTCATGACGTTTTTTTTTTCAGATCAGATGTGAAATATATCCTGTATAAAAATACCGTTTACTTTAGACAAAACAGCATGGTATCAATAAAGCAAATCTCAGATATGTTGACAGTATTATAAAATATGCAGGAACGAACTCCCCGAAATACAATTTTTTCAGCACCATGTACCTAGATTTATTTAGAAGAGTACCAAACATATTATTCGAGTATGTGTATCAAGTTGAAGTGAAATTTACAATGGAATATGAATAATTAACAAAACGATCATTGCCCAGATAAAGTGTCATAAGTTCAATCCTATAATATAGAAATATCAACCTTATTTAGATAGATTCTCATTTATATGAATTTTGCAGACGATAATGCAATGTATCAAACCTTTAAGTGCAATAATTATTGGGCAGATTTAGAAGCCAGATATAAAAGAACATTTTAACAAAAATGTCTCAGCAGTATGTCCATAATCATTAGTGAATTCCAGAGCTGATTGCAAACCCGTTATTTGGTTTTACAGACTTCCGTAGACATCTAGACTCCACAACGCAGTTTTTGCACACGTTTTCCTCGATCTACGAGCATTATTCATTCGATCCTTCCTTCCGTCCGATTTGTCGAGCGCACTAATTCATATTGGTATATGGTGAATATATTCATATAAATGTACGGCCTTTAGTACCAACATCTTGAAACTGCGTTGGCAAGTATGTTTGAGGTTCTGCAATTTTGACACGCGAAAGGACATTGTCCAGAGACGCGTGAACCATAGTAGTAGATTTTATTTCATTGCGTCAGATTTTGTATTTGAACTTTGAACACTTAATGAATATTATTACAAACACACCTTTGACGAAGAATCCGCAAGCGAATTCTGTTTAAACAAATAATATCATATTATTTTAACAAATTTAAGATTTACTTTTCGTGATACGAGTTTTCGCACAATAAATAAAACAATGTTGATGGCGGAAGTGATAATTTTCTAAAAATAGCGACTACAACAACCGCAGTCGACTGACCACACAGTCATGCGACCACAGTCGCGGCAAATTTCTCCGTGAACGCGACAATTTGTCAGTTGGCAGCCGACAACCGTCGGTCGACCGCACAGTCGCGCGACTACAGTCGTGTTTTGTAGTTTTTTATTAAACCGGACCCTGGTCCTTTGTTCCTTCGCCGGGGTCGGATCAACTGCCGCCCGCATCCCCCGTTCCTCTCGCTGTCTGTTTCGATACGGCTTGCCCAACCCGTCTTCGCACGCTACGACCTTTACCCGACATTGTAGATTTAAGTTTCATGGATGTGTAAACACAAGTTTCCCCGTCAAAGCTATTTCGCAAAAAGAACGAGGTACGTGGAGCACGAGCATATATACAGTATTAGTCAGACAGTCACTACTGAAATCGATTTCACGCATGGTTTATTGTCGTCTGCTTGTATCGAATGATTTATACGAGATTTAAACCTTTTATTTACCAGAGACATGTATTCGCTACTTCAAATAAAAGAAATTATTTTTAAAGAAATTAATTTTTATTATTGCAAACCCTTTTCTTAATTTTTAGTTAATTTAAAATATAATTCACGATTTTTCTGTGGGACTATACTGTAGTTATTACAATACTTATTGTCAACGCTAATTAATTGCTAATTCAATGTAGTCGTTAAGGTCGTTTTTCTTTAGGTAAAATAAGTTCAGTTGAGTTAATCCATACAGTTGAACTTTTATAATTTGATTAAATCTCAGATCACTCCTCCCGTTTTCCTTTGCAATACTAGATTCAATATCGATCTCGTGCATCGAATTATTGCTATATTCATTAGATGCTTTACTTTCAAAGAGTTTAGATATTTGATATATTAATGATATTTACTATCATTAATAAATATTACAGGTAACTATGTTTTAGTATTTTAATTATGTTTCGTTGTTTTAATTGTATATTGTATCGGTTGTATTTTGATGATCATCGTCGGGTTATGCATTACTTGTATTTGTGTATTTTTAATATTATTGCTATAAGATTCGATGCTTTACTTTCAAGAAGTGAAAATCTTTGATATATTAATGATATTTACTATTATTTATAAAAAATATATTACAGCATAAAACGAGTTTTCTTCCACGATAGTACCCACAAAATAAAAGTCCGGACATATTGAACTTGAAAAACTTTTATAATGCTATCTCTTCATAAATCTACTACAATCAGGATAACGACATCAGTAATTACACAATTTCGCAAATGAAGACATTACCATTGAAAACTTTTGCGCTGCACAATATATGCAATTTAGTCAAGGAATTGTGATCGCAAATAAACTAGTCTACATGAAAACTTACCTGCTTTCGGTCATCATTGTATTCGTGCTGTATTCGCTTATCTGTAGGTCAATACAATAAACAAAGAGAGCAGCTAAGCAAGTGCAAACAATCCAGCCCTTTTCTATCTGAGGTACGCTATTCAAAATATAGTCTTACTCCGAAATTGGCTATGTTTTTCTTTTATTAAACACTAAACCCTCTGAACTTTTTTTACACATTTAAACACCTTTCAACATCACAAAGGTTATTAACCGAGCGTGGCTCGATGTTTGTTTTTAAACTGGAAACCGGGACTACAACCAGGTTGCTATGATAAACATATGTATGCTCTCATAACAACTTGTTTCGTCTAGTATTAAATTAATATTTCTTGCATTACTCATTTTCTATTTTTACGTGCAATTATAGAAAATACCAGTTTAAGCATTGGTATCCCACTTGATTTAATGATAAAATGTTAAACTCGTGTTTTTCTCGAAGCAGTGTATACATTTAAATAAATAGCAATCACATGTTAAATGAAACATTACGAATAAACATGCGATGTAACCAGCAAATAATACATATGAACGTTTATCAGTAATTATAAACGTTTACCAGAAAAAATATAAAAATAGAATGTGGGGAAAAAGAAACTCGAAAAACATGAGATGTTTTATTGTTGCCTTCCGCTAGTCCTTAACGATGTGACCATTCGTTTAACCATGATCGGTATTACATACAAAAACAAGGAACGGAACGATAAACACACGTTAATAATTATTTTAATATCATTAGCTAAAGTGAATCGACGTAAAAAGGACCTTAACTTGCAGACATTAAGTGCTGATATTAGGACATCGCTAATGCATTATGTTAACCCAATAGTGTTTATTCTCGGACTTCTGCCAACATTGTGAATGCATTTATAAGTTCTGAGCTTTAATGTAGTCATCTGTTATAGCTATTTCATCTACAATAGGACAAACCCTTTTATAAACACGTTTATGGACAAGTCTTTCAAAGTCGATCTTAAACATTTATCAAATGAACACGCATGTCTATTGTACGATGGGTATACGTCTTATATATATATATAATACGTAATATTATATAAATGAATCGCGCCATGAGAAAACCAGCACAACTGGCAAAATGTTCGATTTTTACTTGTTTCATTTTCGGTATCTACGTGCTTTTCCGGTTCCATATATGTTAAAAATGTCATACTTTTCCAACTATAACCTTAACTAATTTACATTTTCGTTAACCCGTGTGAGTCTAAAGTGAGCGTCATTACGTCGTTATTTTGACGCCGCGTCATATTTCATTTTATTTCCGAACTCTCTTCGTTCATATTTTTTTTGGAAATGTCCGTTATCATTATTTAAAATTGCAATCATGTTGTTTTTGATACCGATGACGTAAATGTGTTACTGTTTGGTTATATCATATAATGTGTAAATATTAATTTATGAATTTTCTTCAAGAAAATAAATAACGTAGTTTGTTTGATAATTTAAACGAAATCGGAATGTTGATATATTTTTTTGTTATACAAACAAACGTACATAATCCATAAAACATTAACAGTTACAGGTTAAGTCAACCCTTAGCACAGTTAGAACAGTAAACATGTCACATTCTGTTTAATACGCGAAGCGTTACTGACACCGAGCTGACAATATCGCACGTTATCACGCAAGTAGTCGCGCTGTGCTGCAGATAATCCAGGGGCGAGAAGCTGCATTGGGTGGCCGGTGTTCGTGAAGAGGAAACCTGGGTGTTTCAATAAACACAAAGAGATTGTGTCAGCTCCGAAAACGATCCTGCAGACCATGCATCTAGAGGTCTCTCTACCAATGAAATAGTCAATTCAACATGGCTTAAAGGTCCTTCATTTCTACGGAAAAATTAACTTAGAACTAGTAGTGTTGATACAGAGCTACAAGAGACACCGAAGTCAAAAGTGTGAGATCATGTAATACAACATCAAAAACTTTCCCTTGCATCATAGAGCGTCTTGACAGATTTTCGAATTGGTCCCTACTAATAGCAGTCAAAGCTAGACAACAACGGATGTCTAATGGAATAAAGGGAAAACAGTCACCATCAGCAATGGACAGACAATTGGCTGAAAAAATAGTAGTGCGACTTGTTCAAAATAATGTTTTTAAAGCATCAATTAACTCGCTAAAAAGGTCTGAAAGATTGCCAAATTCAGATCCTTTGAATCCTTTGGACCCTATTTTTCGTGAAGGAAACCTCTGCGTTGGTGGTAGATTAAAGAAGGCAGACCTTTTAGAAAGTTGCAGACATCATGCCATGTTATCAAGGAACAGTCATATTACAAAGCTAATACTTACACGTGTGCATCAAGATGTCTAAAACCAGGGAAGGGGTATGACCTTGAACTAATTGCGGTCTTAAGGTTATTGGATTATTGGCGGAAGCAAAGCTGTGGCTGAATTGCTTCGGAGATGCGTTATTTGTAGGAAACTTCGACGCTCTACAGAGTGCCAAAAATGGCTGACTTACCTACGGAACGTGTTGTGCCTTCACCACCATTCTTGTATTGCACAATGGATTGCTCTGGATCATTTACCGTCAAAATTGACGAAAGGAAGTGAAAGGATATACACTCAATACATATAGAGATGTAAGATGATATGTCAACAGACGCTTTAATAAACGCGCTGCGCTGTTTTATTGCGATTCGTGGAGCTGTGAAACAAATCAGAACGGATCAGGGTTCAAACTGTAGGTGCGAAGAATGAATTTGAACGCGAAATTGCAGTTAACAAAGTGACGAGTTATCTCGCGGATAAACAATGTGAATTCGTTATGAACGCGCCAAACGCGAGTCACACTGGAGGTGTATGAGAGAGACAAATTTAAACTGTATGAAACATACTGTACACCGTTCTTCTGCTCTCTTTAGGAAGATTGGATGACTCGGCACTGAGAACAGTGTTCTATGAAGCCATGTCAATTTTTAATTGCCACCCGCTAAGGGTTAGTGAAATTGACAATCCAGACGTCGTTTAGCCACTGACACCCAATCACATTCTTACTGCTAAATCGCATATGCCTGAGCCACCCCCAGGCAATTTTGTTAAGGACGACCTCCTTCTTCAGAAACGTTGGAGAATGGTGCAAAAGTTCCGGACATGAAAAAGAGAATATATTTCTCAAATAGCTACTAGTATTAGGCAAAAGTGGCACGAACGACGTCGAAACATACGTGTTAATGATATTGCGTTGGTGAAAGACATTGATTTACCACGAATCCAGTGGCCGCTTGCGATAGTTGTGGAAGTCACTGTTGACGATGATGGACTAGTGCGGAGAGCAAAGGTAAAACTTGGACAGCGAAGGTCTTTGTCTACTACTATTTTGGAAAGCAGTGTTCATAAACTCGTACCGCTGTTAGAACAATAACAACATTTATCAATTTAATTAATTCATATTATCTATGCATGTGTTGGAGCTGTTTAATGACCGACACTTTAATCTGAGTTAATTGTATAAGTTGTGCTTGCTTATCCATTTTCTTATTTGTCATGCTTTCTACTGTTTGTAATTGTCAAGTAACAATTATTTGGTATATTCATGTACATGTACTGTTATCAGTTGATTCTGATAAACCTTTTCTTTAGTTTAGATGTTATGAATTCCTTTAAGAGGGGATCAGCCACTTCAAAATAAGTGTGATTTTTTTTGGGGTGGGGTGTGTGAGTGTCTTTACGGCAATAATTTAGTGGAATGTATCCGTTAATGATGCGCATGCGGTTTGATTGCTTTTACATGCGGTGTTGTCAGCCATTTAAAGGAAAGATAGATCAACACACAAAACCTAAATTTTCATGTTCAAATAAATAGAATTTTACACAGCTTGGTCGAGTATCGAGGAATATATATATATATTTATGCACTTGCATATAAACTGTCAATATCTTATAAAACGTGTAGATGATGATTTTCTGCGTTTATTTACGACTTCCATGGTCTTTAACATTGCATTGTTTTTTACTGTTGATTGTTGAATTACGAATGATGTTAAGATGAAATACGTGTGTTTGGACATATTAGATATGGGATATGTTTTGTTCTTACTGTGCACATACAAGGGATAATTTACGAGTGCTTTGTGTAACGATTCTGAATGTATTTTCTTATAGTGCAATATCAAGGGAGACAAATTTTACAAGTTTCAAATCAGAACAATTAACTCCCTTGTTTAACGAGCTTAATGCAAATGATATGTATACCGTTCATGCTATTTTAGCTGTGACAGATCTATGTTACTGTTTATTTGGTTTTGTGCATAATACAGTCTTGTCTTTTATAATTTGTGCTTATTAGGATTGGTCGTATTGATGCTCCGAACTACTGCTTGTTGCAATATAAATAGTATTACGACACTATTGCATTCAAATAACGTACAGTTATGTGAGGATGGTCGGTCATTTCTTTGCAAGGGCTTGAATTCGAAAAGCACTCACTTAAATCCATCTAGTTTTTCAATTGGTATGATATTCAGTCTTTTTATAATACTTTACTTTAAGTATAGGTCTTACGAGTTGTATTACTAATGTCTTATTGCTTTATTTCAATTTTTAATGTTTACGATGAAGCATTGAAAGGCAACGAATAAATGCGAACATCCGTAACCAGTTATTTCTCATTTATATGACCAACTGGTGGCTAACACAATTTGAAAAAAATATATTAAAAACACACTTCTATGACACTATTGATGTTGTCGAAGGAGAAGGTATGGGCGATAATATAACGATGAACAAAATCATCGCAAATATTGAGATCATATTACAAGCCAATATAAAAGGGAATTGATGAGTCCAAGAAACGCGCTTTCATGGAAGCTGCTTGTGATAATCAGAAGTAATAAAAAGTCTGAAGTTATTTTCTTGACGGGTCGAGTATCGAGGTATATATATATTTATGCACTTGCATAACTGTCAATATCTTAAAAAACGTGTAGATGATGATTTTCTGCGTTTATAAACGACGTCCATGGTCTGTAAAATTGCATTATTTTTTTACTGTTGCCAAAGTGTTGATTATTGAATTATTAATGATGTTTAGGTGAAATACGTGCGTTTGGACATATTAGATATGTGATATATGTAAATAAATTTTAACCTCACAGCCTTGCAACTCAAATTAAACAATAATAAACCTAGTAGTAATTCCTTGTTTTATTATTGCAAGCAAAGCCCACAAATGCTGCACAAACGTCTAAGAACTAAGTGTAGTTCTCTTCATAAACATTTATATGATAGAAATCTGGTTCCATCGTTACTTTGCCAATGTGGAAAAATAAAAGACAGTACTCACTTTTCCTGGTCTTTCCATTACATGCAACATTAAGATTAACTTTAGAGAGAACTATAGGACAATACACGGATATATCACTCCGTACATTACTGTATGGAGATGATAATCTTTCTCTAATAGATAATTTTGCTTTGTTTGATGCAGTCCATAGTTTCATCGAAGGCTTAGGATGTTTAAGAATGGTATAACTACCGGTTCTCTTTGGTTCAACATGTTAACATATAATTTGTTTGATTATAATTACATCAACATTTTTTTATAAATACACTATTTTAACATTGTTAAAACAACTTTGATTCCAATTATACTCACACATTTGTTTAACTCATAATTCATTGTTTTGTGTTAAAAATGCAATTTCCGCCACTATGTTTGTAAATATATTACTGAGGAAAGGAACCCTATTATCTTATCTTAAGTTCCAATCCTATAAACTTATGATGTTTGCAATGTATGTTGTAAACACATTCTTGAATAAATAGGTTTTAACCAAACAACATTATACAAGGAAGTTTATTAAGAATAATGTGATAAAATTACATGTACACCAAGTGAAACTTCAGCTATACATAAAGTCGAGAAGCCCTATTATAATAAGCGACCATTTAATGAAACGGAACACGTACAATACAAATGAACAGCAAACACATAAACACTTTTTAAAATACTTCGTCGCGGTTGAACGGTCGATGAAACGATTTTGGGGTTTAAGCCAGTTTGAATGAGCTGCAAACCCAATATCGGCACAACAATATTTACAAAGCATTCAAGTATCAATACAATTGAACCACATAGCATCACAATATAACTTCAATAGCAAGTAAAGAGAATACAATTTCAATTGGACAGCCACGGTTGTATACAAACAAGGACACCCTCATTTGAAAATTCGCAGGCATGATTAAATGAAACCGAATGAGTATCGACTACAATAGGTTGAAATTCCGATCACCATCGTACAATTCAGCAATACGCTGCAAGTATCGTCGTTTAAGTATAAACTGCCAATTACAATTTAAAATTAGAATGCATATTGATTATTAATATTTGTTGTCAATGACATTTTGTCGTACGTTCAATTTGCGTTGTCAATGCAATATCGGCGTGTTTCCTAAAAAGTCTTAAATGCAATGTGTGGTGCGAATATAATCTGGTTATAAGCACAATTTGCAATGTCAATCAAATCAAATCTTAATGTTGATGTATAAGATCATTGTACTATCACCATGCCAATTTCGTCGAAAGTTCGATTTGTGTTGTAAATCAAATTTTGTCGTCATTTTATTGTTTAATGCCTATTCAATCTCGTCGCCAGTCTATTTGCGATGCTAATCCATCTCTTCTTCAGTTTAAATTGTGGTTTCCTTTTCTGGTGTATGCATGGCAGCTACTTCAATGCGCTGTGTTGCTTTGTTCGAGGGTGTCAAGCATTCCTCGTTATTCACTTTAGTCTGTGGGGTTGCAATGGGGTTCCGGTAAACAGCTAACATCTGTTGAATAAAAAGAATAGGAATACAAAATTATATCATAAATAATGAAAATACAATAATTGGGCTCTCGACACATGCATTTTTTTAATAGTATAATACTTATTCATATATAACTAAGCTTTTGAGTTCTAAAGCGCAGTTAACCTTTGGGAGGAATATCAGCATCTCCGAGACAAGAGTTCCGACGAAAGTGCACACGGAAGTGACTCCATTCAGTTCAACCGGTTTGTCCCCAATAATATGCGACAGGAACAGGCCCACGGCACTCAGAATTAGAACATTGTACAAACATATACCAATCGTCTTGGAGTCGTTTAGGGCGTCTATGTGGACCTAGTGTGTATATATACCGAGTACTAATTGTAATCATGCATGTGAAGTATATCTTATTGTTTGTTTACATATTTTAACAGATTAACACGTATAAACTTAAATCAAGATAGTGCATTATAGTAGTTTGTTTTTTAATTGAATATTTGCAAACAATTAATTTCTAACATGTTCTCACTGTTGCTGTTTACAAGTGCAGAGATGAATAGATGTTAAAACAAACAGTTGAAGTCGCATCAAAATGATCATTAACCATAGACATGTCTTCAATGAAATGATTGTTTAATTACATGATAGTAAAGAAAACCAAAACTAATAAAAGCTCGCAAAAGTAAATGAAATAATGTATAAGATTGTGACTGATAATCGATTCACAGCTGCGCCAATGCACGTGAAATAAATAAGCGCATAGTGAGGCACATAATCGATTGAAATATCACATTGTTGATAAAAATGACGTACTCTTCTGGTTTCGAATGCCAAGATAGCTCCGATGGCTATAAGAGCGCCATTCATTATTTGAAGGGTCCAGATGAAAAACGTGGAGTGATCCGAGACACAAACACAGTAAAAAGATACAAGTACCACCTTTTCCCCACTCTCTGTGGTCACCTTTGAAATATAAAAAAAACATGTTCCCACAGCCGTTACACATAAAACCTAATTATGCTACTTATTAAATTTTCTTTGATACAAACAATTTTTTTGGTTAATCAAATTTAAGTATACATTCTCTGTCTTTAGTGGCTGCTCAATCACTCGCTGCGGCGAAAAACTCTCCCAAACGATCAATAAAGCTGCTTCCAGGGTTACGACTATTCCGATGATGACCAGTAGATGGTTGTCACTAATGTACTGAACAAAGAAAGCAATATAACATATATGTGCGCACGAATTAACCATTGGTATCATGATAGCATTACGTTAGGCTGTATATTAAAAAAATCGGTGGAAAAAACACAAGCAAACGTTAGTTATTTAAATAGAAAAATGATTGTATTCGTGTTGACGTTTCTTAATTTTGCAAACCATTTTCCGGTTCATTTTTTTGTTGTTGAAAATTCTGTGCACTCTCCATGTCTTGGAAAGCATGGAACCAAATGCAGAAGCGAATCCTATCCAAAAGCAAAACAATTGTACCTAAATGAAAAGGAAAATAATAATGATTGACGCAGAACTCGTAATAATAAAACGAAAAAAGGATATCATGTATAAATGATACAAACGCATAATAAGGGTGAAAACATAACACGCATTGCAGTATGGGGACATGCATTATAACCATTATATGATTATAAGTTTTGCCTTCTAGTGACCATAGTTCTATATGAAACTCAAGAAATATAGAATAACACAATAACTACATATTTTGCTCTTTTCATCAGCAGCGAACAATAAAAATCGTAATATATAAAGCTTACCGCACAAATTACTTTGGTTGTCATTGCCGTTGTCTTTATAATTATAGTTACATACAGAAGTAAACAGCCAGCTAGTATTATGTTGTTTATATTTGGTGATGACATTTTCACTATCCTGAAAAGAATTCACATGAAATAAGTTTATTTTCATACTCAAGGTTTAAGGAAATATGTATTTGAATAGCAAAACATGGATTGCTAATTTGCACTTTTTGAGGAAATTGATCGCTACAAATTCACATAGTCGAAGCATTTCATCAAACATCTTCATTAATGCAGACTCAGCCGACAAACTTGTATCCAAAGCTTGAACGTGTACTTCATCTAAATGTAAATATTTAAACTGAAACGCTCCGTATTTTACCTGTGTTTCCTCCAAAGAACATTGCAAACGAAGCAAACGATTGTAAAAAATACTCCAATACCAGCTAAAACACACATCGTACGGTATAATGACATAGGAATGGACTTCTGTTTGCGCATTGTGCGAGTAGAATCGATTGGAATAATATCATCTGAAAACACGAACAACACAATATTGGTCTTTTTATCGCAAAACTGTCAATACTTTACTTAAATATATGATTCTCCAAAAGAATGTTTTATTGTTCAATTTAAATAAAACATATTCTTAAGCAAAATATCGCATTTGTCATGTAAATATATATATATATATGATCCGATTGTTCATTCGCACAGACAAATCATGAACTCATACTTTTTTAACCCCCTGAAGAAGGCGTATAGTCGGAAGAGCTATTGGTATTGAAAAAAATCACTCATAATATATAGCACGTTGAATAATTACAAAACCATACTGGTACCATTTTATATATCATAATATCTTGGAAAATTGCGAGTTTATCGATGTTACATTCAAAAGGAGTGTTTATTTTTTTTTATTTGAAACGATTAAGATATGCATATTAGTCTGACCTTTCCAAATAAGTGGTCTGTTCATTTCAAAGGGAAATTCGTGCCATTTCCCTGCCATTTCCCTGCCTAAAATATGCCACCTGTGTTGGTTTCGCATCTGTAAAAATCATATAAACTTTTAAAAACTTCAAATCGATCTTAATATATCTGAAACCATTATGTAATCACAAAGTGAGTACGCGACTTTACCTTACGTTATTTGTCATCCTACAATACATGTTACTGTAAATAAGTTTATTTGAACAAATTGTGTTCCTAATTTTAACCTTGCGGTAAACTCTCAAGAACAAACACAAACTGACTTTTTAGAACGATTCATTTTTTTAACATGTGCATGAGATTCCATTACCTTGAATGCGTTGCAATTTGACATTTGGATTGAGAGCCCCCTCTTCAAACCTAATTCTACCAGTTGTCCCTACAAAATCTACCCTGTCAATGCAGTCAGCAGTTTGATCCACCATTTTCTTCTCTCCTAAAATAAATAGGATATAAATGTAGCTGATTGACAATTTTACAAATGAAGTTCGGAAATAAATGCGCATGCGCTTCTGATATGGTCTATATAGCTGTTTTTTTATATTAACTGGCTTATACGATTTCGAAACGGTTTATGCAATGATCACGCATACGCTGTACGGAATCATTCGCATAGCCCAATGTACAGTACTTAAAATTTAAGTGAATATAAAGTGGATGCATTCGTGTTGTATTCCAAGTACTGATTACAACATCTGCTTTTATAAATTGTGTCCATGTACCTAATTAAACCAGAATGTTTGAAAATTCTACGCCACATGGTTTAACACACATATCATATTTGATATGTGTCCTCTTATTGCCACTTGACATTGAGCTGGGGGCTTATATGCAAATTTCACATCTTGATAAGTTGTGACAAATCATTTGAACAATACCTGATTAACTTAAAGTTACATTCCATGTAGCTGAATATTTCTTTTTTTAATATTTGAAATTTGACCTAAGAATGTACCCTTACCTTTGAGCTTAATAGCTATAAACCAGTTTGCAACAACCAATAGTAACAGTTTCATCAAATATTTTGAGCCAATATAAATGGTTTCTTAACAACGCTTGAACCATAATATTTGTACAATACAAATATTATATCATTGTATTAGTGCAATAATAGTATATTTCACGATGTAAATAAAAGTTATCAATATTAATAAATAAGAATGCATCTGCACAAGTTTTAAATGTGTTATTGATAAAAATTCCATGTCTAGAGAACTTACTCCATTCACCCTTTTCTAAAGAACAGTTCAACGCCAAAGCTGCAACCCATACATGGTCGTAACACTTGCCGATGGAGAATTCATCCTTTCGGATTTGTATATCCTCTATGTACGTTGTGTACGCCTTTTTGATAATATATTCGGCGAGGTCCGAGTCTTTATAAATAGGAACCAAAACACGATTAAGAAATAACATTCCTGGCCTAGTTTGATAGTCAATGCTACTGTTTCATCAAATGTCTAACCTTGTTTTAATTTATACATACTTACGCAGATAACATAACGTTTTGAACAATCCATTTTCTACATTTTTTTAAATGACCAATTGAATGGTTTACGTTTGGTAACATTGCATCATAAACACACAAATGTCATCTGTCAGTTAACAGCATATATACTTTAAGACATAATTTGGTATATACAAATGAATGAATTAATTCGTTTTAAAATATGCTCCCAGTATCTGACATTACTGACATGTTTAATAAAATGTTACATTTAACACGTACTGATCATGTGTCAGTAAGGCTCGCTGACTTGCGAAATAAACAAAAATATTTAATTAAATTCAGGTGTGTTTCTCAAATACTGAAAGTTTTACAATACAGGTGCAAACGACTTATCAATGTTATTTAAGTTTAAATAATGTATTGAATATAGCATTATGAAAAGTTTCATTAGCAAATGTTTATTTGCGAAATTAATCGAATGGGTCATTGATTCATTGTTTAAGATAAGTCACTGTGATAATACACTTTTATGTTTATGTTTTGGTTAGCGTTGTTTATACATAAAGCTGCTTATCGAGATTATAATCTTACACGATTCTACTTACCTGTGATGTTTGCTATGCCAGTTTTTTTCAAGCGTATATAATTCACAGGGTACATAAGAAACATCCCTTCCACCGCCTTTCGCATTTCTTCGACCGAGCAATTGACATCGCCAAAGTCCCAGAAGTCCTCTATATACTCATATTCTAGTACATCGGGATCGAGTTTGAAATCCGTAAATATCCAAACAAAATGTTTCCCATATATATCCAGCTTGAATGCCTAAGTTAATCGAATGACATACATGATCACAATATTGAATAATGAAATGATGACGTCAAGTGTTGTCATATATATATACGCAAGTAATCATAGTTTAATTTATATGGTTGAGGTTCAATACTTTAAACCTATGATTGTCGTATGAATCTTTAAAACGATCATATAACATTTGATTTAAATGAAATATATTTGCAATTAATTCCGACAAAAAAGAGTTAATTTATAATGTTAACGAAGATATTTTGTTAATAGTAATTTATGGCATCGAATGGTAAAGGCTTCTTAACTCTTGTGTGTTGACTTGTATATTGCAAACCTTCAAAATGTTAAATTATAGTTCATACACACTTCATATTGCATGTAAATGAAATCACTTTAAAAACCTAAGTAATTTATGATCGGTTGTTATGGTAGCAATAGCAGCCATACCATATACGTGATACAAAATTAATATTGTTTTGAAGAATGGTTAACAAAACATCAAATAACTAGACCAATGCCTCTATATATTGTTATTTATGCATATATATATGTATAATTATGTAGTTTTCATCGCGTGTTAAATAAACGTGTCAAGTAACGTTGATAGATCCCTATACACACACATTGCAAATTAGATGTTTGCGGCGAGCGAAATAAAATGTATACCACCAATCAACAAATCTCAATCTCTCTAACAGCTAATGTACTTGCTTATTATATTTATTGACACTTTATTTATTCCAATTGTCGGCGAGCCCAGCTGTTTAAAGTAGGTTATAGCGTTAATTATCGAGAAATTAGTAATCTTCTATCAAAATTTCATAATCTCAGTTTATGACCAGATTATGAGTAAACTACTACCAAGCTGTAGTTAAATCGCGTGTATTTATCGTTTGCAAACAGCATGGGAAACGTAAAAATACGAACACAATACAACTTGTTCTTGTAAACAAAATCTTTTTTGACGTATATCAGCGTGCGCAGCTGTGTTAAAACGGTATTTTACTTGTTCAAACGTGTCCCGGCATACACTAGCGTATATATGATAGTGGTCTTAGGCTAATATACGGTTGAATCATACGCAAAGAAATGTGACATGGAATTTAGAATATTCATCAAGAACTTACACTGCATATTATTTCCATGCTTGTTTTTTTAACAGCACCCACAACAATAATACGTGCGTCCAGATTCTTCAAATTAAATCAATATTATAAAGATCATCCCAACGGTTGTCTGTAGGTGACATCAGAGAAATGTTTTAATTCACGTGCAAACGCAGTGGTCTCACGCGCGGACGTGCAAATCTTTGCGAACACCATTTAACGTGCGCACGTGCAGATCTCACCTTTGAAACAACCCTTATAGTTTCGATTGTCTTGGAAAATTGAGAACATATGCATTTTACGAATTTCAAGTCAAAGCAATAAGAACTTGTTCTTATACGTTCAGAATTAAATATTGCGGCGAGCAGACTGGAATGAGCGCATGAAAAGTGTTGTCAGTGCGCACATAACGACATGCGCATGCACGCATTAAAGGGTGAAACCTGTATGCACACAAGTAAAGACGAAACATAAATTTAGATGTCACGTCCATGACACCGTGCAACAAATAATTATCATACGGAATTTGTATTTATATTGTGTTTTGAAGTCAAATATCTGAAAACTAAAACTGATTCGATGGAAAATAATGGCTTGTTACTATTTTCTTTATACTATTGGTGATTATATAATACATGTGAAGTTAATCAATGCAAATTTCAATAGCTACCTTCACTTAAGGCTTATTCGTAGGGTGTTTGATAATTGTTTGTGTAGTCCTATAAATGGCACATTCGGGAGTTTGATTTCTTGTATAAAAACATTTGCATTAAGCAGGATTCTATTTTTCATTTCAAATAATTGTTCCGCGGTTGTAAAAAATAACAAAAAAAATATGTTTGCTATTACTTATTTTAATCATTTTAAAAAAAGCAATGCGATGGCAACGTATCTTCTTTTGAGTGACCTGCACTAAATATATCCCCAACAAAAACAAAGTTTGTTTTATTGTGTTTGTAACTTATAATTAACAATTTAAACAGACACCTGTATTGGTATCACTGCCGTTGTATTTCAGCACTTGTATACACATAAACGGATATAAATCTGCTTACCTTCAATGGCTGCTATTGTTGCATCACAGGAGTCAAGCCAACTTTAATGCAATTTAAGGCTATAATATCTACCTTCGTAAGTTTGACTTTCTCTAGAATGTCGGGTATAGCCTAAACAAACAACACAATTTGAACTTACAATTTGTTATTGAATATGTTAATATTCAGAGAAAAGCGTTGTTTTTGCCAAGAGAAGGCGGACGATGTGTGGACACCAGGAAGTTTGGTAAAATAAGTTTGTTGCAAAATTGTTTCAGCTAAGAAGTAGCCATATGAACTGCATGCAAATGTAATCGTAGTATAATACTAAAGTCTAACGAAAATGATTTAAAACAAAACTTTTAAAGACAGAAAATGAAGCGTTTATGACTTAACACATGTTAATTTTCGAAAGCTTATGATTCATGATTATTTTTACTGTAATCTTTGTGCAGATGTATCTACTTAATCGACGTAATGCGGAGTCAAAACATGTTATCATGTGTTAAGGAACAATACGATTAATAATACAACAATATTTATCATGTGTCCAATCTAATGATTGTTTCATCATCGTCTAGTTGGTAAGTTGTATATCAAAAGCAATTTCTGCAGGATTATTTGCAGTACATTAGTATACTGAGACCTTGATATACAAAACATAATACTCATTAAAATACGGGAAATTGTTATTAATTAGATAACAATTCTATCTATTAATTTTCATTTAATTTCCTTAAATTTCATTTTAACAAGTGTTGGGTGCTAAGCATATTCAGTCGATTGGTGTATAGCGGATTTTAGTGAGTAACGGGTAGGTTAAACGTTTTTTGCAAAATACTTTTATTTATGTTAAGATTTATAGTTTTCTATTAATTGAATACAAAAAGCCTATCATTGTTAAGTCGATTCACGTTTTTGTTGACGAGTGTCAATGTTTACAACTGTTTCTTTTTTCGAAAGCAAAACAAGGTCACGTTATGTACGAATGGTTTCTTAAATTTTGCAGATTTTGTTTGGTAAACATAATGTTCGTTGATGTAATATTTTAGTATTATGTGTCCTTTACAAAAGTAAGAATGCTCAGAAACCAAATTGATACTTATACTATTAACTTTAATTAAGTTAGCAACGATTGTTTTACATTTACAAAAAAAATATGATTTTACGTTATTTTTTGTTCAATTACAAAAATCATGATAAAAATTACACTAAATATTAAAAAAAGTGGCTATGTTTTTATAATTGTGTATATTTTGTATTATAATTTTAGATTCGGAAACATATCCACCTATGTACAACAATTTTATTGAACTTTCCAATGTCAAACGACAAAATAACATAATTTTGTTACTTTTTTAATAGTTTCTCGACTGAACGAAGTAAGTCCGAACCATATCGAAATAATGTTGTGACATCCAGTTTTCTCTCTTGTTAGGAGTATACACATCCACGAATCCATTAAACTCCTGTATTTATTCGATACAATTCAAACATATATAGATGTGTTTTATATTTGACTTTATATGTAAAAGTCAGTGGTCCATATTGGAGGCGCTGATTCCAAACAAACTGTGGAGGACATGCTATAATTCTGTATTGCCCGAGAACAAATGCCAAAGACCAAAATATCCACCGCTTGTTCCTAATGCAAATTGCAATTTTAAGCAAATTTGATATATGCTAGCTGATTAATGCAACTATAAATATTTACGTACAATAAATACCTGTTAAGTCCGCGCAGGGAAATCGCGTGTATACTTTAATAAATAATACACAAGTCATATACGACGCTTAGTATCCGGCTATCCTACAATTGCACATGTTGATCGCGGGTGGTCAATTTATGTATGACAATTGTGCGCGATTGGATGGAATTGACATTAACACTCCTGACACCGGCACATTCATCGGGACACAGTTTGTCTGATGATTTAACGAAACTCTTAACATTAGTTCAGACTACCACGGGTCGCATACTAAATGAATGGGTGCTGTAGACTTACATTCAGTAATGAAATAGTTCCAGGTAACATATAAACATAATACATTGATTTCTACGGAATGTTATGGTTGCCGCGACAATGAAAGGAACGCCATTGAAATTGTACTTATTCAACTAATAGACGAATTAATTTGTGGCATCCGCAATGGCATGCAGCAAAACGAAAAACAAATATAATTAATGGCTATGTGAGGTGAAAGCCTTTTATTTTCTTCCGTTAACTCATACACTCGGCATTTTCTTATTGACTGAGTTCTTCAGCGTCTTTAAGTATGGTACATATAAAAGGCAGCCTTTTATATGCATTGCAAAAATATTATATCATTATGTACTTCTTACCAAAAGGGACAAATTATACTTAGCAGAAACAATGACATATACTTATAGGAATATCAATCACAAGGTCACCAGACTTCTTGGTATTGACTGCCCGTACTGTCCACGTTTCAAAAAATTGAAAAGGATACCTTTGTAAGTTTCAAAGTTTCAAAGAAATTGACTTTTTCAAACACGGAGCATAGATATTTTGCATCGAGTTAAGCTTATGAGACAACGAATAATCTCTTAACAATTACATAAATGTGTCTATATGTTATAACTTATGCCTTATAATTAGTGTGTGACAATATATTATATAAGTACTCAATAATAGTACAATAATTTGCTAGCATAATCCCGACGGCATTGCAATTCTCCTGAATTCGATCCGACTGTCTCGACACCCGTCCAGGCAGCATCCCGATATAACCATCAAACATTTTTCGTAATGGTATGAACAACTAATAACTTAATTAACAAAGTAATATTTTTATTATATACTTTAAATCGTAAAATGGAAACATTTAATTTAGTGATAATACGTTTCGGTAAATAAGCAGCGTCATGCGAAAATCGGTAAATTAGCAGCGTCATGCGAAAATGGGTCCTTCGCTATGCGCTGACAGCGTAACTGAAAACCAACCTGCACATCCTCGTTAGCAGGTCAAGAGTTAAAAAGTCACGCAAAAATAAGCCTATACTAGCTCTTGACGGGTCTGGCTCTATGCTGGCCGATTATGTCACAAGACTCATTCTCGCATAACGAGGTTCAAACTACAATTTTATGTTTTCCTTCGGCAGATATAAAGGATAACTTGCAATTATGCAAGTATGTTAAATAAAGCTATTGTAAACATATGTAATTTGCGCTTTACATAATTATATAACAAAGAAAGGAAGTCGATACGCATAGGCGTTCTCATAACGTTAACTCACTAATACCACCAACAATTATACATAATTTGCTAAAGGAAGTAATAAGATTACCGCGTTTGCAAACGAACAACAGATGCGTGATTCTACAGTTCAAGGAAAATGACACTCATACATGTTGTTGTTTTATGTATTATATAAAATTGATGATTGAGATTACAAGAGGTAAATGTAATAACGAATGACCAAACATGGGAATTGTGTAATCCCTGGTTTGCACGGTTTATTTATTTTTTCATTATTTTCATTAACAATGAAAAATAAACTGTATCGACAGCACCAAGGGCGTTTCCATTGGTCACGTATTGTTTTACATTAATCTTGTTTTTATGACGTTGACTGTATGAACGAAACTAAGTAACTGCTGTGTGAATTTAAAATGCTCTTAAAAATATATAAGAAAACAACAAATTTGTATCAATACACAGTGATAAACATTAATGTATTAATATATTTTTTCTCAATAATAGCTGCGTCATACTTTTGAATCATGTTGTTTTTGTAACGTTTTCGAAAGTCTAAAAGCCACAGTTGCAATTACCAAATACGAGTAACTTTTACTACTGTTTAATTTAATTGTGTATAACTGGCGATTATAAAAGTTGACACTGACATCTGATATTATCTCTAATGATGTTAATCAGTTATTTGTACAATATCTTTTATTTGATGTAAATATTTTTATGATTTATAGTTTTTCTCTTTACCATTTATTTTATACCATTTTATTTTATACTCTTAGTATTTTACAGTTTATCGTGTATGTATGAAACATTTATTACATACTTAAAGGAACAGTTCTCAAATTATTGAGTCTAGAAAACTATTCCATAAAAAGTTTTTCTCCCAGCCAAGAGCTATTAAGATTTTAATTTGACATGTTTACTAAGTTCGGATTTATGGATCCCGGAAAAGCAACCTTTTGAAAAAAATATATGTGGTACAAATAAAGCTGACCCGTGAACAATATTTTCAAAATCACACACCGTATCAACCATTCTTGTTCAAATCAAATTATCATCGGTTGTATCGTTGTCTGTACCGAGGGATTAGTGGATTAGTGGGGTTTTCTATACTCAGCGCATTTGGGGGATAAGACTATTGCATAAATGGTTATGTCAGTCCATACATTCATTTTATCAATTTCATTCAAATTAAACACAAATTGCAGTTTTACATAGATTTTAAAAATAGTGTGCAATTATGTGGTAAATGCGTCTTGCATCACAATACAAGTTCAATAGTGTCTATTTATGAATTTGTTAATTGAAGTTTTTTATGCAAGCATGCACATATGTAACAATTCACATCTTTAATTTTATTTGTTAACGTTCGTATGCAAGATATTATTTTATTGCATATTGCAGATTGTATAAATATTTATGAAAGTGTTACATGTATCTTAAAGTTGGCTTATCAGTTTGTATGAAAACGACAATTTGCCGGCAAGTTCCATCACATTATATAGTGTGGTGACAACTGAATACTGCGGGTTCCGACGATGCTTATAGATACTCGTACTAAAATAATGGAGTATTTCCACTATAAAATAAAGATGCATGATTCATGTAGCAATTCCATATTTTACACTGTGAAATCGGTTCAAGATTTCAACAGCTGAGAAGCGTAGTA
Source organism: Dreissena polymorpha (assembly GCF_020536995.1). Lineage (NCBI taxonomy): Eukaryota > Metazoa > Mollusca > Bivalvia > Myida > Dreissenidae > Dreissena > Dreissena polymorpha. The sequence goes on along the minus strand of NC_068366.1, from coordinate 5,499,947 downwards.
CTTTTAACGTATTTTAAATATCAGTAACTTTCAGTGTGACATTGGGCAAACCTGTCCCATTTTAAAATGTTCAGAATAAGTAAGTTTGTATGATGTATTGATTCACAAAATATGTACTATGATGTATTGATACACATACAAGATTTTTTTACAAGAATAAGTTTAATTTATTTTTTATCCTGAGGATCTTTGTAATAAAGACTTGTGCTAGTGAGTTGTACCGCAATTGTTGATTGTGTGGCCTTTTATTCCACACACACACAAATCTTACACTTCATGTATAAATACATGTCAAATTTTTGTTTAAAAAAATACCTTTGAGTTGTTTTCATTCTTAGAAGGTATGTACTTAGTGTGAAACTTTTGTTCTTGTCAGTTGTATTACACTATGTGATCGATTGTGTGGCATTTTATTCCAATCTCCCTGCTGGCTGATGGAATACACCATCACATCATCAACTGGTGCGATATCAACCACAGTCTTGTGATATGCCCTATGTATCCTGCTATATGCCATTATTGAATCTAAGCCGTATGTTATTGTTCATGTTTTATTGATAACCATTACATACATACTTTTCAAGTTTTATACTACCGGTATATCAAATTATTAAGTAAGAGAAGAGTGTATCACTTATTGAAAAAAAGGTACAAACACCACATACTTCAATAGATGTCATCATTGCCAATAGAAAAATGTTGTTAATATAAGGGTTAGTAGTAAGAAAAATAATGTAACCATATCGTTAATGTATTAGACAATACACATTGCCATCAACCCTATATTCAACATTATGTATGAAATCATGCTGGTTTTAGCAATTCTTTTGCGATAAGCTGACGTTTTGCAACATACATGAAACCTTCTTGCAAATTGTGTTTATCAACATATTGTATTTAATTGTCATCTAACAGTTTATTAATTTTGTATGACTTAAATTTTATCATATGTTGCCAAAAGTTTGTGCCTTATGTTGAATTCTACATTTTCTGTATTTACATTTGGCTTCCAATATTCAAAATATTCTTTGCAGAATCAATCAAAACTAGTTGATTTTATCAAAATTAACATGCACAACTCTGATTTGTATTTGCTTGTCGTTTCAATTGAATGTCCTCTCATACTTCCATGAAGTTAATTCCGGTGAGTTTTCATATATCGTAAACATCTTTTTATCTTGTTAGGATTAATAACTTCCTATTGTTGTGCATTTGAAATTGTTTATTTTGTTTGTTATCATATTTACCAACTCATTTTTTGCTGGTGAGGTTTTTGTTAATATTAGCGACCAGCAGACGTTTAGTGTTTAAATATCTCAGTGTCATAAATCGAATGAATACTTGATTTGGATGAATTTGGTTTGGATTATAGACCTTTTGTTCGATACTTTTTACCTGGTAAGTCTTCATGGATGATAACCGACAATAGTTATCTATATACTCTGAACGATATTATCGAATTGTCTCTCCCAAATGGCTCGAAAGATTTCTAGCCAAAAAGTATGGATGACCGTGGCACGAACGTAATAACACCGAAAAATTGTATCAGACCGAGTGGTCCTGCAACAAAAAATTACCTTTAACATAGAAGAACTAAACAAACATATATGTTGAGAAAGGTTTACTGTTTACAGCATAAACATTGACACAAAATGAAATAGCAAAACACGCAAACGGAAAAAATACATTTTGTTTAAATTACATGAATTTCATAATATAAATTGCTTGCGATTTTAAAAGGTTTCATGCAATATCATCGCGGCTATGAATAGACTGTATGGCCTCAGGACGTCAAAAGTGATGAAAACGTTGACGACACGTACGTCTCTCTGACCAGCCTAGAGCAATGAAAAGCCCTTGCAAAGAATTGAATGCAATAGAGAGATACCAAAGAATTACAGAGTCGACGAACGATGCAACACACACCGGTGCCAAAGTGAGACCCATGATGATTGACCATTTTAAATACAAGATAAATGTACACGTATTTGTCCCATTGACAGCTCTTGATTTGCGCTTGGCGGATGCGAAGTGGCGGAACGCACGCAACACCGAAGATATCAGGAAAGATATCTGCCCATTTATCAGAGTGATCATCAGGCTTATTAACGACTTTCCTGCCATGTTCCGAAGCTTTCCGATAACACAGTAAACAGCCGTTGTTATAAATAGCGACAGTATGGAAAAACTCAAACATGCGAGGGTAACGTAGCTCTCTACTGTGTTATGGATGCTCGGAAAGGATAAAGTTAAAGCGTCGGATAAATTCTTACATATGAAGACGATGGAATCATTTGTGATATATTCGTCCTCTTCGTATAACTGTTCTGTATCTTTGACAAACAACAAAGTGTTATTTACAAACACGTATTCAGCCAAGTTCAGTTTAATCCATGTACACTTTTCATTTTGTATCACGAGGTTATAAAATTAGCAAGTCCACGCAATGGCCGTTTTCCCATACAGTAAATATAGGACACAGGCTTTTTCTGCATAAGCCGCGAGAGCAGTCGTAGAGTTCGTCATTCTCACACACATTGTGTAGTAATGGCAGAGTGTTGTCTCTTCGGTTAATGTCAACTCATAATCTAAATGAACCAGCTGAATAATCGTAGTCAGATGGCGCATCGTTATCAACCTCAAAATATAGGTTTGTGCTAACAACATTTCTGCTGCAATACATTTCCGACCTTTGAATTCCATTACATTCTGCAAAATTTCGTTTGTATAGAACTTACGAGAAGCGTGAAATAAAAGGAAATGTGATTCTTTTTCACACAAATTAACTGTTGTAAGAAATGTCTTGCTCTTACTCGAGCAATTGGTAGCATTGTTTCGGGGTGACATTTGCGATAGGGATCTTACATTATTTTTTGTTCAATTACAAATGCATAACGAAATCAGTCCGAACCATATCACAAATGTTGTGGCATCCAGTTTTTATCTTGTTAAGAGTAAACACATCCATGAATCCATAAAACTTCTGTATTTATTAGATTCAATTTAAACATATATAGATGTGTTTTATATTTGACTTTATATGTACAAGTCAGTGGTACGAATTGGCGGCGCTGATTCCAAACAAACTGTGGAGGACATGTTATTATTTGTATTTCCCGAGAACAAACTTTGTGAATAAATGCCAACGACCAAATACTCCACCGCTTGTTTCGAATGCCATTAATTTTAAGAAATTTTATTATATGCTAGTTGATTAATGCAACTATAAATATTTACGTACAATATATATACCTATTAAGTCCGCCCACGGAAATCGCTTGAATGTTTTAATAAATCATACACAAGTAATATACAACGCTTAGTATCCGGCTATCCTACAATTTTTAGACGGTCTTAATCGAATTAATTAATTAATTTGAATTTAGTAAAGAAAAATAGCCTAACACACTAGGTTTATAAATGCAAACGACCAGAATATCAACCAATTGTTTCCAATTTCAGTATTAAATTGAAGCGGAATAGATATATGCGAGATATAATACACAAACCAATTACAAAGATTTGTTCAGGTTATCAAATAATTGCACATGTTAATTTCATCTGTTCAATATATTGACAGAGTGTGTGCGATCAGATGGAAATGACATTATCAATCCTGACACCGGCGCGTTCAACAGCACAAAGTTTATTCGGGGATTTAACGAAACACTTAACATTAATTCAGACTACAACGGGTCGCTATATGACTCGGTGCTGTAGACTTCATTCAGTAATGAAATTGTTCCACGTAGCATGTCAAAATAATAAATTGATTGTCACGGAATGTTATGGTTGCCACAAAAATGAAGGAACGCCATTCAAATTGTTCTTATTAAACTAATAGATTAATGAATTTGTGGTTTCCGCAATTATGCAGCAATACGGCAAACAAATATAACGAATTGACTACGGGAGGATGAAGCTCAATTCCTCACGTTCAATAATACACCCGGCAATATATTTCTTACCAAAAGGTTGAAACTTTTCTTAGAAGAAACCATGACAATACTTCTAGGCATATAAATCACATAGTCACCGCCTTCGTGGTATTGATTGCGCATAATAACCAGGTATCGAAAATTCCAAAAGGAGTCCTTTGTAAGTTAATTTTTGTTTACTATTTCAAACACGGAACACAAACAGCAACGCAATCGGTAACGACATGGCGACATGCTTCATCGTGTTAAGCGTATGAGACAATTAATAATTTCTAATTAATTAAGCCGATTTGTCTATATGATATGACTATTGCATCATAATTACTGTGTGACAACATCTTGTATAAGTACAATTATATACTAAATTAATACCGACGGCGCTTCAATTCTACTGAATTCGACCCGACTGTTTTGAAACCGTCAAGGCAGCATCCCGATATAACCAACTTATATTTGTTTGTATTTTCCTTCTCTTGGGAGATATAGTCGGAAATTTTTGACCGAGGCTAAAATAATGGCAAAAATGAGCCAATAATTTCTTTCGCGTCTGTTTGACTGTAATACGGTTATGACCTTGAGATAAGCCCGTTGTTATTATGTCATGAATGATAGAATGACTGTATTGTTTGTACATAACGTATTTTTGAAGTTCAATATCAGTTCAATTTCCATGATAATTTGTTTTTTACATAAAACGTCTACATGCCCACTAAGTACGATTCATCAAATGCCTTAAAATATAGTTGGATCTCTACATCATCACCTATGTATATCTTTTTATGAATACAAATGAACCTCGTTCTGTGAAAAGGCTAAAATAATGGCAAAAATGAGCCAATAATTTCTTTCGCGTCTGTTTGACTGTAATACGGTTATGACCTTGAGATAAGCCCGTTGTTATTATGTCATGAATGATGGAATGACTGTATTGTTTGTACATAACGTATTTTTGCAGCAAACGTTGACTCCATCTTTAACTTGCGTATATAATAACAACTGAAAGTATTAATTGGACTGGTCGACTGACTGATGTGATAAATCACAACATAATAGGATACAATACTCTGTACAGTAGCCTACAAAACCCCGTACAGAAGCACACGAATACAATTAATTCCCATTCCACCAGGAAAAATAAGAATTAAGTCCATATCACAGTCGTTTGTTCAATTCACTTGTCAAATAGTTTAAAGCCGACTCGAAAAGGACAATATCAGTTCAATTTCCATGATAATTTGTTTTTACATAAAACGTCTACATGCCCACTAAGTACGATTCATCAAATGTATTAAAATATAGTTGGATCTCTACATCATCACCTATGTATATCTTTTTATGAATACAAATGAACCTCGTTCTGTGAAAATGGGATTTATTGCACGTGCGTACATGCTAATATGGGACGATACTTTTCGCGTTTATTGAATTGTTCATTTTAAGGATGTCTCTTCTAAACATAAATCCAGCTTAGGCGGAAAGTGTCGTCCATGACTATCATGTGCGGGCTGCACTGGCTTACCTGCGACGACACTTTACGCACATGCATTAAACCCCGTGTTCCCAAAGCGGGATTCAATGTAATGTGATAATGATATTAAAGTACACTAAACGTCAGGTATAGTAAATATGCACTAAACATGCTAATTTAGAGGCCAACATCCGGCGTAACGTCTCATCGATTGCTGAAGGGGCCGATATTGTAACGCGTATTCATTTAACACTTGTTTTCTCAGAGACCAGCTATAATTTTTAGGTAATGGTATAAACATCTAATAACTTAAATGAAAAAACGAATATTATATTACTACAATTTAAAACGTTATATGGAAACATTAAATTAAGTAATAATACGTTTCGGTAAAAGAGCCGCGTAATGCGAAAGCGGGTCTTATGCTATGCGCTGGCAGCGTATCTGAAAACCAACCTGCGCATCAGCGAAGACAGGTCAGGAGCTTTAATGTCACGCGAGCTTTCGTCGTCGCATAAGCGAATAGGGTACATGTAGCTCCTGACCAGTCTGGCTCTGTACTGGCCGATTTTTGTCATAAGACCCATTTTCGTATGACAAGGCTCAAACTATAATGATATGTTTTCTTATGAAAAATGTAAAGCATAAATGTGCAATTAAGCAAGTATGTTTAATAAGGCCACACTAACAAACGTATTTGCTATTTGTAAACATTATTATGTAATTTTCCGTTTAAATAATTATATTACAAAGAAAGGCGTTCAATACGCTTACGCTCATAACGTTAACTCACTAATACCATGACCGATTATACTTAATTTGCAAAAATAATTAGATTACCTCGTTTGCAAACGAAGAATATATGCATGATTATATATTTCAAGGAAAAAATACGCTAATAAATGTTTTTATAATATAAAATGAATGATTGAGATTACAAACGTTAAATTTAATAATGAATGACCAAACACGGGAATTATGTAGTCCCTGTTTTGCACGGTTTATTTATATTTTCCTTATTGTCATAAACAATCAAAAATAAACTGTATCGACAACACCAGAGGCGTTTCAATTGGTCACGTATTGTTTTAAAATATATTGTTTTCGTATAGCTTTTTAAATCCCAAGTTTGAAATGAACACAACCCATTCACATTTATAAAGAGTGTGTCTTAACGCACAGGTCGAGATGCGTGTGCACTGTTTATCATCATATTAATTTTATAGAGATAATTGTAAACAAAATAACAACAACATGTCTCTTGTTTAGACGTTCTGAAAGCATTAAATATTATGAAAATGGTATAATGAGAACCAGTTAATAACAAATACAATTTACAATCACCATTAAATTAAATAAATATTGTGAAAATATCGAAGTAAACGCTGGCCGAAAATAATTAAGACCAATGTTCGCATGGCGCGTGTCATTTTAATGTTTTTAAAGAAAACTGCGTGTTACATTTTAACTATATTTCGAAGGTGGAGCAATAAACTCATAGTAAACCATATGGGGATAAATATGATGTGAACTCCCGTAGTATAATTTGTAATCTACTGATACTAATGTGTGGTTTGACTCTAATAACACACATTTCATGAGGTGAATATGTGACTAAAATGTGAAAAAAAAACACAATTGTTTATCTTTTGTTTTTCAATTTAATTATTAAGAAACATAAATTTTAAACTTCATTTCAAAGTAAGCATGCTCCAAACATGAGGCTTAACTAAATAAATATTATTGTAAATATGGAAACATTTCAATTCAAATAGTATATATCACAGATTCCAATTGTTTCTATATCACAGTGATATTTTCATATGAATAATACATATATATGTCCCCACTTCTCTCAGTTTGTCTGTCTTGTAGATGTTTCTTAACCATTCTTTTAAATTTGTCAATATTTTCCACTTTTTTGATGTCCTCTGGAAGGGAATACCAGTCTGTAGACCAAGAGTTATTGAACGTATTTTTCAAATAAGCATTTGGCACAGTTGGTATTATGAAATTAATTTGACCAGATCTTGATGATTTTTCAAAGTTTTTGCTGAGATATGAAGGACATTTTCCATAAAAAATTCTATGCATATGACTTAATTTAAGTTGTTTCACTCTTTTCTCAACATTCAAAATTGTCAATTGTACATATTATAGTAATTAATGTTCTTGGTTATTGGTTCGTAATCTTTAATAAATATAATAATTTTATTATGAATAATTTGTAATTTTTTTCGTTTGGGCTTTATTTAAACTATGGAACCAAGATGAACAACAATAATCAAAATGACATTGTTAAAGAGCTGAACTTTAAAGTTTTATAAAATTAAAATCTAAACAAGTTTTGTGTCTGTATAAAAATTGAAGTTTTGCATTTCCTTTAGAAACGATGTTATTTACTATATTATCACCAGAAAGAGTATCATCAATCTGTAGGCCTAAATACTCAACCTTTTAAACATTTTCTATCGTGTAGCCATTACAATTTACTGGAGACACTATTAGTTTGCTTACTTTTCGTATCGGCCCAAACATAATATACTCTGTTTGCCGAGATGTAGTGACAACTTGTATCCACTAGCCAATCAGAACAACATTCTAAAACATGACCGAGCTTTTGGGATATAAAAACTGGATCTTTATGACTAAATAAAAGTGTACTATCATCAGCGTATACAATAAGTTTTCATTCTTTGTCTATGATTATTACTATATCGTTCATGTTAAAAAGAAAGTGAAGAGGCCCTAAAATACTTCCTTGTTGTACACCGCACAAAATAGGGTTAGAATTAGAAGAACACTTAACAATACTTACAATTTGACTTCGATCTGATAGGTAAGATTTTAACCAGGGAATCGATCGTATGTCCATATGTTCTTATTTCCAAAAAAAAGAATAGTGTGATTAACTGTATCGAAGGCCTTTTGTAGATCCACCATTATCATTCCAGTATACACTCCTTTTGAGGTATTTAATTTAATAGAATATAGAATTTCGTTGCGATTGGAAGTTTTTGTACCGAAAGTGTTGAAATACTGGTAAAAAAGTCATTTAAAGCACTGCAAACACTAAAAGAATCATGGCAAGTTTCACCGTCAATATTCAAAACGTGAGTCACTTTTTGAATTTTTGTACCCTAAAGATTTTGGACCCTGCCATAGCTTTTTGGATTCAAATTTGTTTTCCTCTATTTTTTTAGAAAAAAATAATCAGACTTAGCTGACTATCTCTTTGAACAATATTTATATATATTTATATTTTGTAAATATTTTGAAATCTTAAGGCTTACCATGTTTTTTAAAACTATATAATAAAGTATCTCTATGTTTCATATTTTCTTAAATCTCCGAATTAAGCCAAGGTTCTAACCTAGAGTTCAGACGGACTTCTTTGATCGGAGCGACACTATCTACAACATTTAAAAATAAATCCTTACAAATGTTCCATGCGTTATTTACATGTTCTGATAAAAAAACATCGGTTCCAGTCGGTTTCCAGTAATTTTGGAACAAATGATTCTTTACTATCGTTTTTGAGATTTCTGATTTTTCAATGTTTTGTGAGAAAATGTTCGAACTTTAGTAAATGTTCTTGTACAAAATATAAGACAATGGTCGCTTAGATCCCCTCCCCTCCCGCTATACTGCCAGAAATCAATCAAGCGCCATCAAAGAAATTACGCAAAAGACGCATGCTAGTGTATTGAAATATCGTCATCACATTGTTATTCAGCAGTCGTCTATTGAAAGCCTCATATTTGGAATGAACTTTGCTGCGCACAAAAACCACTTGCCTCAAGCAGAACGTACTGGACTATTTTACTCATTCATAAACTTACTCTTCCGCGACACGAATAGCTAAAAAATGTAGTTTTTTTTATACATTTTATATAAACGCTCCTTTCAAAATTATTTCATTTAACGATATTCATATTATGTTTTTATGTGTAACTGACTGTTGTTCAAAAACTGAAACAACGCCGCAAATTATTCATCGGCGCTTATGCAGGCTTTGATCAGGTTTCGGGTAATGATTAAAACTGGCTTGCAAAACTTGCTCTTTACCCTAATTGTTCGCAAGCGAACAACTAAAAATAATATAGTAATATCGTTCATGCATAAGACACTATACCTTGCCATCAGCACTATATTAAACATTATGTATAAAACCGTGTTGGTTTGAGAGAAATTGTTTGTGGTATGCTGATGGTTTGCAATATACACGAAACCTTCTTGCAAATTGTGTTAATCAACATATAGTATCCAATTGACATTTCAAAGAATATTGATTTTGTATGACTTAACTTTTATTACATGCTGCCAAGAGTTTGTGTCTTATGTTGTATTCTACATTTTCTGTTTTTACATTTGGCCTCAATCCAATATTCAAAATATTAATTGAAGACACAATCAAAACTATTACATGTTATCAAAATTAACATGCACACCATGGATGTTTTATTTTCTTGTCGTTTCAATTGAATTACCTATCATACTTCATTGTAGATTATTCCAGAGAGTTTTCATTTATCGTAAACATCTGATTATTTCGTCAGTATTAATAACTTCATCATGCTTTATCCATTATATATATATATATATATATATATATATATATATATATATATATATATATATATATATATATATATATATATATATATATATATATATATATATATATATATATACTATGAGCGAACTAATGGAATGTTTCTCTCTAACATAGCTTGATAGATTTCTAGCATACACGTATCGAACAATTTTATAAGACCAATTGGCCCTTCAACGAAAAATACAATTGCCATAAGAGAACTAAACCAACATAAATATTTACTATACAAGAGTTTCAAACTTTAATATGTTTGATCAAAATGTGGCCATGCTTAATATAACCCACATTGGGTCACATATACAGCGTGCATAAGGACTTTAACAGAATTTATGTCAAAATATGATGGCATATACACAATTGGAATACTGACGGCCGAAAGATTAATACGTTTCCCCAATTAAACAAACAGTTGTTTTATCCACTCACTCTTATGTTTGAACCGGCAAATGTGATTTTTTAATTTTTTGTTTTGGTAGCGTTGTAAAACGAAAGTATTTATGTTGGAAGGGCAGTAATAAACAATTTCGTTTTGAGAACTGTTTACTGTTTACAGCATAAACATTGACGCAACATGCAATATCAAAACACAAAAAGGTAAAAAAAGGCAGTTGGTTTAAATGGAATTTAATAATGCAAATTGCGTGCATATTAAAGGTTTTATGCAATACCATCGTGGCTATGTAGGGAATGTATGACCCCTGTACGTATATTTTGATGACAACGTTGACGACAAGTGCGTCTCTCCGACCAGTCTTCTTACACGTTTATTGCTTAAAAGGCTAAAGCAATAAATAGCCTTTACAAAGAATTCAATGCAATGAAGAGATACGAATGAACTACAGAGTCGACGAACGATACAACACACGCCAGTGCCCAAGTGAGTCCCATGATGATTGACAATTTTAAATACACGATAAATTTACACGTATTTTGCCATCGGCAGCTTTTGATTTGCGCCTGGTGGATGCGATGTGGCATGTGGTTACAAAGAATGCTACGATGGCAAAGGCTTTCATGAGTGCAAGCGGATCCAAAAACAACATCAGTAAAGCACCCCGTAATGTGATTCAGCATATGCTTTTTCCGTACGTCGGTCTTAGCTGAGAATCTGCGTCGACTAGATTATAAAGTTCTACAATTAATGCGGAGATCACTATTTCTCCGGGCGTGATCAATGCATAACATAAACATTTTATATATCGCGTTACCAATATACCAATTGATTCTTGGCTGACATTTGTCCCTGCGAAGTTGGTCCATAAATTGACCGAAATTGTGCTCATCCAACAAAACGACGACAAGAACAAGTAATGCATTGCAATTTAAGCTAGTTCACACCATACACAGGGACTCACTTGGGCACTGGCGTGTGTTGTATCGTTCGTCGACTCTGTAGTTCATTCGTATCTCTTCATTGCATTGAATTCTTTGTAAAGGCTATTTATTGCTTTAGCCTTTTAAGCAATAAACGTGTAAGAAGACTGGTCGGAGAGACGCACTTGTCGTCAACGTTGTCATCAAAATATACGTACAGGGGTCATACATTCCCTACATAGCCACGATGGTATTGCATAAAACCTTTAATATGCACGCAATTTGCATTATTAAATTCCATTTAAACCAACTGCCTTTTTTACCTTTTTGTGTTTTGATATTGCATGTTGCGTCAATGTTTATGCTGTAAACAGTAAACAGTTCTCAAAACGAAATTGTTTATTACTGCCCTTCCAACATAAATACTTTCGTTTTACAACGCTACCAAAACAAAAAATTAAAAAATCACATTTGCCGGTTCAAACATAAGAGTGAGTGGATAAAACAACTGTTTGTTTAATTGGGGGAACGTATTAATCTTTCGGCCGTCAGTATTCCAATTGTGTATATGCCATCATATTTTGACATAAATTCTGTTAAAGTCCTTATGCACGCTGTATATGTGACCCAATGTGGGTTATATTAAGCATGGCCACATTTTGATCAAACATATTAAAGTTTGAAACTCTTGTATAGTAAATATTTATGTTGGTTTAGTTCTCTTATGGCAATTGTATTTTTCGTTGAAGGGCCAATTGGTCTTATAAAATTGTTCGATACGTGTATGCTAGAAATCTATCAAGCTATGTTAGAGAGAAACATTCCATTAGTTCGCTCATAGTATATATATATATATAATGGATTAAGCATGATGAAGTTATTAATACTGACGAAATAATCAGATGTTTACGATAAATGAAAACTCTCTGGAATAATCTACAATGAAGTATGATAGGTAATTCAATTGAAACGACAAGAAAATAAAACATCCATGGTGTGCATGTTAATTTTGATAACATTTAATAGTTTTGATTGTGTCTTCAATTAATATTTTGAATATTGGATTGAGGCCAAATGTAAAAACAGAAAATGTAGAATACAACATAAGACACAAACTCTTGGCAGCATGTGATAAAAGTTAAGTCATACAAAATCAATATTCTTTGAAATGGCAATTGGATACTATATGTTGATTAACACAATTTGCAAGAAGGTTTCATGTATATTGCAAACCATCAGCATACCACAAACAATTTCTCTCAAACCAACACGATTTTATACATAATGTTTAATATAGTGCTGATGGCAAGGTATAGTGTCTTATGCATGAACGATATTATTATATTATTTTTAGTTGTTCGCTTGCGAACAATTAGGGTAAAGAGCAAGTTTTGCAAGCCAGTTTTAATCATTACCCGAAACCTGATCAAAGCCTGCATAAGCGCCGATGAATAATTTGCGGCGTTGTTTCAGTTTTTGAACAACAGTCAGTTTCACATTAAAACATAATATGAATATCGTTAAATGAAATAATTTTGAAAGGAGCGTTTATATAAAAAGTATAAAAAAACTACATTTTTTAGCTATTCGTGTCGCGGAAGAGTAAGTTTATGAATGAGTAAAATAGTCCAGTACGTTCTGCTTGAGGCAAGTGGTTTTTGTGCGCAGCAAAGTTCATTCCAAATATGAGGCTTTCAATAGACGACTGCTGAATAACAATGTGATGACGATTTTTCAATACACTAGCATGCGTCTTTTGCGTAATTTCTTTGATGGCGCTTGATTGATTTCTGGCAGTATAGCGGGAGGGGAGGGGATCTAAGCGACCATTGTCTTATATTTTGTACAAGAACATTTACTAAAGTTCGAACATTTTCTCACAAAACATTGAAAAATCAGAAATCTCAAAAACGATAGTAAAGAATCATTTGTTCCAAAATTACTGGAAACCGACTGGAACCGATGTTTTTATCAGAACATGTAAATAACGCATGGAACATTTGTAAGGATTTATTTTTAAATGTTGTAGATAGTGTCGCTCCGATCAAAGAAGTCCGTCTGAACTCTAGGTCAGAACCTTGGCTTAATTCGGAGATTTAAGAAAATATGAAACATAGAGATACTTTATTATATAGTTTTAAAAAACATGGTAAGCCTTAAGATTTCAAAATATTTACAAAATATAAATATATATAAATATTGTTCAAAGAGATAGTCAGCTAAATCTGATTATTTTTTTCTAAAAAAATAGAGGAAAACAAATTTGAATCCAAAAAGCTATGGCAGGGTCCAAAATCTTTATGGTACAAAAATTCAAAAAGTGACTCACGTTTTGAATATTGACGGTGAAACTTGCCATGATTCTTTTAGTGTTTGCAGTGCTTTAAATGACTTTTTTACCAGTATTTCAACACTTTCGGTACAAAAACTTCCAATCGCAACGAAATTCTATATTTTATTAAATTCAATACCTCAAAAGGAGTGTATACTGGAATGATAATGGTGGATCTACAAAAGGCCTTCGATACAGTTAATCACACTATTCTTTTTTTTGGAAATAAGAACATATGGACATACGATCGATTCCCTGGTTAAAATCTTACCTATCAGATCGAAGTCAAATTGTAAGTATTGGTAAGTGTTCTTCTAATTCTAACCATATTTTGTGCGGTGTACAACAAGGAAGTATTTTAGGGCCTCTTCACTTTCTTTTTAACATGAACGATATAGTAATAATCATAGACAAAGAATGAAAACTTATTGTATACGCTGATGATAGTACACTTTTATTTAGTCATAAAGATCCAGTTTTTATATCCCAAAAGCTCGGTCATGTTTTAGAATGTTGTTCTGATTGGCTAGTGGATACAAGTTGTCACTACATCTCGGCAAACAGAGTATATTATGTTTGGGCCGATACGAAAAGTAAGCAAACTAATAGTGTCTCCAGTAAATTGTAATGGCTACACGATAGAAAATGTTTAAAAGGTTGAGTATTTAGGCCTACAGATTGATGATACTCTTTCTGGTGATAATATAGTAAATAACATCGTTTCTAAAGGAAATGCAAAACTTCAATTTTTATACAGACACAAAACTTGTTTAGATTTTAATTTTATAAAACTTTAAAGTTCAGCTCTTTAACAATGTCATTTTGATTATTGTTGTTAATCTTGGTTCCATAGTTTAAATAAAGCCCAAACGAAAAAATTACAAATTATTCATAATAAAATTATTATATTTATTAAAGATTACGAACCAATAACCAAGAACATTAATTACTATAATATGTACAATTGACAATTTTGCATGATGAGAAAAGAGTGAAACAACTTAAATTAAGTCATATGCATAGAATTTTTTATGGAAAATGTCCTTCATATCTCAGCAAAAACTTTGAAAAATCATCAAGATCTGGTCAAATTAATTTCATAATACCAACTGTGCCAAATGCTTATTTGAAAAAGACGTTCAATAACTCTTGGTCTACAGACTGGTATTCCCTTCCAGAGGACATCAAAAAAGTGGAAAATATTGACAAATTTAAAAGAATGGTTAAGAAACATCTACAAGACAGACAAACTGAGAGAAGTGGGGACATATATATGTATTATTCATATGAAAATATCATTGTGATATAGAAACAATTGGAATCTGTGATATATACTATTTGAATTGAAATGTTTCCATATTTACAATAATATTTATTTAGTTAAGCCTCATGTTTGGAGCATGCTTACTTTGAAATGAAGTTTAAAATTTATGTTTCTTAATAATTAAATTGAAAAACAAAAGATAAACAATTGTGTTTTTTTTTTCACATTTTAGTCACATATTCACCTCATGAAATGTGTGTTATTAGAGTCAAACCACACATTAGTATCAGTAGATTACAAATTATACTACGGGAGTTCACATCATATTTATCCCCATATGGTTTACTATGAGTTTATTGCTCCACCTTCGAAATATAGTTAAAATGTAACACGCAGTTTTCTTTCGAAACATTAAAATGACACGCGCCATGCGAACATTGGTCTTAATTATTTTCGGCCAGCGTTTACTTCGATATTTTCACAATATTCATTTAATTTAATGGTGATTGTAAATTGTATTTGATATTAACTGGTTCTCATTATACCATTTTCATAATATTTAATGCTTTCAGAACGTCTAAACAAGAGACATGTTGTTGTTATTTTGTTTACAATTATCTCTATAAAATTAATATGATGATAAACAGTGCACACGCATCTCGACCTGTGCGTTAAGACACACTCTTTATAAATGTGAATGGGTTGTGTTCATTTCAAACTTGGGATTTAAAAAGCTATACGAAAACAATATATTTTAAAACAATACGTGACCAATTGAAACGCCTCTGGTGTTGTCGATACAGTTTATTTTTTATTGTTTATGACAATAAGGGAAATATAAATAAACCGTGCAAAACAGGGACTACATAATTCCCGTGTTTGGTCATTCATTATTAAATTTAACGTTTGTAATCTCAATCATTCATTTTATATTATAAAAACATTTATTAGCGTATTTTTTCCTTGAAATATATAATCATGCATATATTCTTCGTTTGCAAACGAGGTAATCTAATTATTTTTGCAAATTAAGTATAATCGGTCATGGTATTAGTGAGTTAACGTTATGAGCGTAAGCGTATTGAATGCCTTTCTTTGTAATATAATTATTTAAACGGAAAATTACATAATAATGTTTACAAATAGCAAATACGTTTGTTAGTGTGGCCTTATTAAACATACTTGCTTAATTGCACATTTATGCTTTACATTTTTCATAAGAAAACATATCATTATAGTTTGAGCCTTGTCATACGAAAATGGGTCTTATGACAAAAATCGGCCAGTACAGAGCCAGACTGGTCAGGAGCTACATGTACCCTATTCGCTTATGCGACGACGAAAGCTCGCGTGACATTAAAGCTCCTGACCTGTCTTCGCTGATGCGCAGGTTGGTTTTCAGATACGCTTCCAGCGCATAGCATAAGACCCACTTTCGCATTACGCGGCTCTTTTACCGAAACGTATTATTACTTAATTTAATGTTTCCATATAACGTTTTAAATTGTAGTAATATAATATTCGTTTTTTCATTTAAGTTATTAGATGTTTATACCATTACCTAAAAATTATAGCTGGTCTCTGAGAAAACAAGTGTTAAATGAATACGCGTTACAATATCGGCCCCTTCAGCAATCGATGAGACGTTACGCCGGATGTTGGCCTCTAAATTAGCATGTTTAGTGCATATTTACTATACCTGACGTTTAGTGTACTTTAATATCATTATCACATTACATTGAATCCCGCTTTGGGAACACGGGGTTTAATGCATGTGCGTAAAGTGTCGTCGCAGGTAAGCCAGTGCAGCCCGCACATGATAGTCATGGACGACACTTTCCGCCTAAGCTGGATTTATGTTTAGAAGAGACATCCTTAAAATGAACGATTCAATAAACGCGAAAAGTATCGTCCCATATTAGCATGTACGCACGTGCAATAAATCCCATTTTCACAGAACGAGGTTCATTTGTATTCATAAAAAGATATACATAGGTGATGATGTAGAGATCCAACTATATTTTAAGACATTTGATGAATCGTACTTAGTGGGCATGTAGACGTTTTATGTAAAAAACAAATTATCATAGAAATTGAACTGATATTGAACTTCAAAAATACGTTATGTACAAACAATACAGTCATTCCATCATTCATGACATAATAACAACGGGCTTATCTCAAGGTCATAACCGTATTACAGTCAAACAGACGCGAAAGAAATTATTGGCTCATTTTTGCCATTATTTTAGCCTCGGTCAAAAATTTCCGACTATATCTCCCAAGAGAAGGAAAATACAAACAAATATAAGTTGGTTATATCGGGATGCTGCCTTGACGGTTTCAAAACAGTCGGGTCGAATTCAGTAGAATTGAAGCGCCGTCGGTATTAATTTAGTATATAATTGTACTTATACAAGATGTTGTCACACAGTAATTATGATGCAATAGTCATATCATATAGACAAATCGGCTTAATTAATTAGAGATTATTAATTGTCTCATACGCTTAACACGTTGAAGCATGTCGCCATGTCGTCACCGATTGCGTTGCTGTTTGTGTTCCGTGTTTGAAATAGTAAACAAAAATTAACTTACAAAGGACTCCTTTTGAAATTTTCGATACCTGGTTATTATGCGCAATCAATACCACGAAGGCGGTGACTATGTGATTTATATGCCTAGAAGTATTGTCATGGTTTCTTCTAAGAAAAGTTTTAACCTTTTTGTAAGAAATATATTGCCGGGTGTATTATTGAACGTGAGGAATTGAGCTTCCACCTCCCGTAGTCAATTCGTTATATTTGTTTGCCGTATTGCTGCATAATTGCGGAAACCACAAATTCATTAATCTATTAGTTTAATAAGTACAATTTGAATGGCGTTCCTTCATTTTTGTGGCAACCATAACATTCCGTGACAATCAATTTATTATTTTGACATGCTACGTGGAACAATTTCATTACTGAATGAAGTCTACAGCACCGAGTCATATAGCGACCCGTTGTAGTCTGAATTAATGTTAAGTGTTTCGTTAAATCCCCGAATAAACTTTGTGCTGTTGAACGCGCCGGTGTCAGGATTGATAATGCCATTTCCATCTGATCGCGCACACTCTGTCAATATATTGAACAGATGAAATTAACATGTGCAATTATTTGATAACCTGAACAAATCTTTGTAATTGGTTTGTGTATTATATCTCGCATATATCTATTCCGCTTCAATTTAATACTGAAATTGGAAACAATTGGTTGATATTCTGGTCGTTTGCATTTATAAACTTAGTGTGTTAGGCTATTTTTCTTTACTAAATTCAAATTAATTAATTAATTCGATTAAGACCGTCTAAAAATTGTAGGATAGCCGGATACTAAGCGTTGTATATTACTTGTGTATGATTTATTAAAACATTCAAGCGATTTCCGTGCGCGGACTTAATAGGTATATATATTGTACGTAAATATTTATAGTTGCATTAATCAACTAGCATATAATAAAATTTCTTAAAATTAATGGCATTCGAAACAAGCGGTGGAGTATTTTGTCGTTGGCATTTATTCACAAAGTTTGTTCTCGGGAAATACAAATAATAACATGTCCTCCACTATGTGTTTGGAATCAGCGCCGCCAATTCGTACCACTAACTTGCACATATGAAGTCAAATATAAAACACATCTATATATGTTTAAATTGAATCTAATAAATACAGAAGTTTTATGGATTCATGGATGTGTTTACTCTTAACAAGATAAAAACTGGATGCCACAACATTTGTGATATGGTTCGGACTGATTTCGTTATGCATTTGTAATTGAACAAAAAATAATGTAAGATCCCTATCGCAAATGTCACCCCGAAACAATGCTACCAATTGCTCGAGTGAGAGCAAGACATTTCTTACAACAGTTAATTTGTGTGAAAAAGAATCACATTTCCTTTTATTTCACGCTTTCTCGTAAGTTCTATAGAAACGAAATTTTGCAGAATGTAATGGAATTCAAAGGTCGGAAATGTATTGCAGCAGAAATGTTGTTAGCACAAACCTATATTTTGAGGTTGATAACGATGCGCCAGCTGACTACGATTATTCAGCTGGTTCATTTAGATTATGAGTTGACATTAACCGAAGAGACAACACTCTGCCATTACTACACAATGTGTGTGAGAATGACGAACTCTACGACTGCTCTCGCGGCTTATACAGAAAAAGCCTGTGTCCTATATTTACTGTATGGGAAAACGGCCATTGCGTGGACTTGCTAATTTTATAACCTCGTGATACAAAATGAAAAGTGTACATGGATTAAACTGAACTTGGCTGAATACGTGTTTGTAAATAACACTTTGTTGTTTGTCAAAGATACAGAACAGTTATACGAAGAGGACGAATATATCACAAATGATTCCATCGTCTTCATATGTAAGAATTTATCCGACGCTTTAGCTTTATCCTTTCCGAGCATCCATAACACAGTAGAGAGCTACGTTACCCTTGCATGTTTGAGTATCTCCATACTGTCGCTATTTATAACAACGGCTGTTTACTGTGTTATCGGAAAGCTTCGGAACATGGCAGGAAAGTCGTTTCTAAGCCTGATGATCACTCTGATAAATGGGCATTCAATTCTTTGCAAGGGCTTTTCATTGCTCTAGGCTAGTCAGAGAGACGTACGTGTCGTCAACGTTTTCATCACAGTTGACGTCCTGAGGCCATAAAGTCTATACATAGCCGCGATGATATTGCATGAAACCTTTTAAAGTCGCAAGCAATTTATATTATGAAATTCATGTAATTTAAACAAAATGTATTTTTTCCGTTTGCGTGTTTTGCTATTTCATTTTGTGTCAATGTTTATGCTGTAAACAGTAAACCTTTCTCAACATATATGTTTGTTTAGATCTTCTATGTTAAAGGTAATTTTTTGTTGCAGGACCACTCGGTCTGATACAATTTTTCGGTGTTATTACGTTCGTGCCACGGTCATCAATACTTTTTGGCTAGAAATCTTTCGAGCCATTTGGGAGAGACAAATTCGATAAAATCGTTCAGAGTATATAGATAACTATTGTCGGTTATCATCCATGAAGACTTACCAGGTAAAAAGTATCGAACAAAAGGTCTATAATCCAAATCAAATTCATCTAAATCAGGTATTCATTCGATTTATGACACTGAGATATTTAAACACTAAACGTCTGCTGGTCGCTAATATTAACAAAAACCTCACCAGCAAAAAATGAGTTGGTAAATATGATAACAAACAAAATAAACAATTTCAAATGCACAACAATAGGAAGTTATTAATCCTAACAAGATAAAAAGATGTTTACGATAGATGAAAACTCACCGGAATTAACTTCATGGAAGTATGAGAGGACATTCAATTGAAACGACAAGCAAATAAAAATCAGAATTGTGCATGTTTATTTTGATAAAATCAACTAGTTTTGATTGATTCTGCAAAGAATATTTTGAATATTGGAAGCCAAATGTAAATACAGAAAATGTAGAATTCAACATAAGGCACAAACTCTTGGCAACATATGATAAAATTTAAGTCATACAAAATTAATATACTGTTAGATGACAATTAAATACAATATGTTGATAAACGCAATTTGCACAGTAAGTTTCATGTTTGTTGCAAAACGTCAGCATATCGCAAAAGAATTGCTAAAACCAACATGATTTCATACATAATGTTGAATATAGGGTTGATGGCAATGTGTATTGTCTAATACATTAACGATATGGTTACATTATTTTTCTTACTGCTAACACTTATATAGACAACATTTTTCTATTGGCAATGATGACATCTATTGAAGTATGTGGTGTTTGTACCTTTTTTTCAATAGGTAATACACTCTTCACTTACTTAATAATTTGATATACCGGTAGTATAAAACTTGAAAGGCATGTATGTAATGGTTATCAATAAAACATGAACAATAACATACGGCTGAGATTCAATAGGTGCATATAGGAGGATACATAGGGCATATCACAAGACTGTGGTTGATATCGCACCAGTTGATGATGTGACGGTGTATTCCATCAGCCAGCAGGGGGGTTGGAATAAAATGCCACACAATCAATCACATAGTGTAATACAACTCACAAGAACAAAAGTTTCACACTAAGTACATACCTTCTTAGAATGAAAACAACTCAAAGGTATTTTTTAAACAAAGATTTGACATGTATTTATACATGAAGTGTAAGATTTGTGTGTGTGTGTGTGGAATAAAAGGCCACACAATCAACAATTGCGGTACAACTCACTAGAACAAGTCTTTATTACAAAGATCCTCAGGATAAAAAATAAATTAAACTTATTCTTGTAAAAAAACCGTATATGTGTATCAATACATCATAGTACATATTTTGTGAATCAATACATCATACAAACTTAAGTATTCTGAACATTTTAGAATGGGACAGGTTTTCCAAATGTCACACTGAAAGTTACTGATATTTAAGATACATAAAAAAGTACTACGCTTCTCAGTTGTTGAAATCCTGAACAGATTTCACAGTGTAAAATATGGAATTGCTACATGCATCATGCATCTTTATTTTATAGTGGAAATACTCCACTATTTCAGTAAGAGTATCTATAAGCATCGTCGGAACCCGCAGTATTCCGTTGTTACCACACTATATAATGTGATGGAACTTGCCGGCAAATTGTCGTTTTCATACAAACTTATAAGCCAACTTTAAGATACATGTAACACTTTCATAAATATTTATACAATCTGCAATATGCAATAAAATAATATCTTGCATACGAAAGTTAACAAATAAAATTAAAGATGTGAATTGTTACATATGTGCATGCTTGCATAAAACACTTCAATTAACAAATTCATAAATAGACACTAATGTACTTGTATTGTGATGCAAGACGCATTTACCGCATAATTGCACACTATTGTTAAAATCTATGTAAAACTGCAATTTGTGTTTAATTTGAATGAAATTGATAAAATGTATGTATGGACTGACAAACAAAACCATTTATGCAATATACTTATCCCCCAAATGCGCTGTGTATAGAAAACCCCACTAATCCACTAATCCCTCGGTACAGACAACGATACAACCGATGATAACTTGATTTGAACAAGAGTGGTTGATACGGTGTGTGATTTTGAAAAGATTGTTCACGGGTCAGCTTTATTTGTACCACATATATTTTTTTCAAAAGGTTGCTTGTCCGGGATACATATATCCGAACTTAGTAAACATGTCAAATTAAAATCTTGATAGCTCTTGGCTGGGAGAAAAACTTTTTATGGAATAGTTTTCTAGACTCAATAATTTGAGAACTGTTCCTTTAAGTATGTAATAAATGTTTCATACATACACGATAAACTGTAAAATACTAAGAGTTTAAAATAAAATGGTATAAAATAAATGGTAAAGAGAAAAAATATAAATCATAAAAATATTTACATCAAATAAAAGATATTGTACACATAACTGATTAACATCATTAGAGATGATATCAGATGTCAGTGTCAACTTTTATAATCGCCAGTTATACACAATTAAATTAAACAGTAGTAAAAGTTACTCGTATTTGGTAATTGCAACTGTGGCTTTTAGACTTTCGAAAACGTTACAAAAACAACATGATTCAAAAGTATGACGCAGCTATTATTGAGAAAAAATATATTAATACATTAATGTTTATCACTGTGTATTGATACAAATTTGTTGTTTTCTTATATATTTTTAAGAGCATTTTAAATTCACTCAGCAGTTACTTTGTTTCGTTCATACAGTCAACGTCATAAAAACAAGATTAATGTAAAACAATACGTGACCAATAGAAACGCCTCTGGTGCTGTCGATACAGTTTATTTTTCATTGTTAATGAAAATAATGAAAATATAAATAAACCGTGCAAAACAGGGACTACACAATTCCCATGTTTGGTCATTCGTTATTATATTTACCGCTTGTAATCTCAATCATCAATTTTATATAATACATAAAACAACAACATGTATGAGTGTCATTTTCCTTGAACTGTAGAATCACGCATCTGTTTTTCGTTTGCAAACGCGATAATCTAATTACTTCCTTTAGCAAATTATGTATAATTGTTTGTGGTATTAGTGAGTTATCGTTATGAGAACGCCTATGCGTATCGACCTCCTTTCTTTGTTATATAATTTTGTAAAGCGCAAATTACATATGTTTACAATAGCTTTATTGATCATACTTGCATAATTGCAAGTAATCCTTTATATCTGCCGAAGGAAAACATAAAATTGTAGTTTGAACCTCGTAATGCGAAAATGAGTCTTGTGACATACTCGGCCAGCATAGAGCCAGACCCGTCAAGAGCTAGTGTAGGCTAATTCGTGCGTGACTTTTTAACTCTTGACCTGCTAACGAGGATGTGCAGGTTGGTTTTCAGTTACGCTGTCAGCGCATAGCAAAGGACCCATTTTCGCATGACTCTGCTAATTTACCGATTTTCGCATGACGCTGCTTATTTACCGAAACGGATTATCACTAAATTAAATGTTTCCATTTTACGATAATAAATTAAATAAAATAATTAATAAAAATATTACTTTGTTAATTAAGTTATTAGTTGTTCATACCATTACGAAAAATGCTTGTTGGTTATATCGGGATGCTGTCTGGACGGGTATCGAGACAGTCGGATCGAATTCAGGAGAATTGCAATGCCGTCGGGATTATGCTAGCAAATTATTGTACTATTTATTGAGTAATTATATAATATATTGTCACACACTAATTATATGGCATAAGTTATAACATATAGACACATGTGTGTAATTGTTAAGAGATTATTCGTTGTCTCATAAGCTTAACTCGATGCAAAATATCTATGTTCCGTGTTTGAAAAAGTCAATTTCTTTGAAACTTACAAAGGTATCCTTTTCATACTTTTGAAACGTGGTCAGTACGGCCAGTCAATACCAAGAAGGCTGGTGACCTTGTGATTGATATTCCTATAAGTATCTGTCATTGTTTCTGCTAAGTATAATTTGACCCTTTTGGTAAGAAGTACATAATGACAATATATTTTTACAATGCATATAAAAGGCTGCCTTTTGAATTTACCATACTTAAAGACGCTGAAGAACTCAGTCAATAAGAAAATGCCGAGTTTATGAGTTAACGGAAGAAAATAAAAGGCTTTCACCTCACATAGCCATTAATTATATTTGTTTTTCGTTTTGCTGCATGCCATTGCGGATGCCACAAATTAATTCGTCTATTAGTTGAATAAGTACAATTTCAATGGCGTTCCTTTCATTGTCGTGGCAACCATAACATTCCATTAATTATGTTTATATGTTACCTGGAACTATTTTATTACTGAATGTAAGTCTACAGCACCCATTCATTTAGTATGCGACCCGTAGTAGTCTGAACTTATGATAAGAGTTTCGTTAAATCATCAGACATACTGTGTCCCGATGAATGTGCCGGTGTCAGGAGTGTTAATGTCAATTCCATCCAATCGCGCACAATTGTCATACATAAATTGACCACACACGATCAACATGTGCAATTGTAGGATAGCCGGATACTAAGCGTCGTATATGACTTGTGTATTATTTATTAAAGTATACACGCGATTTCCCTGCGCGGACTTAACAGGTATTTATTGTACGTAAATATTTATAGTTGAATTAATCAGCTAGCATATATCAAATTTGCTTAAAATTGCAATTTGCATTAGGAACAAGCGGTAGATATTTTGGTCGTTGGCATTGATTCATATAGTTTGTTCTCGGGCAATATAGACTTATAGCATGTCCTCCACAGTTTGTTTAGAATCAGCGCCTCCAATTTGGACCACTGACTTGTACATATAAAGTTATATATAAAACACATCTATATATGTTTGAATTGTATCTAATAAATACAGGAGTTTGATGGATTCGTGGATGTGTATACTCCTAACAAGAGAGAAAACTGGATGTCACAACATTATTTCGATATGGTTCGGACTTACTTCGTTCAGTCGAGAAACTATTAAAAAAGTAACAAAATTATGTTATTTTGTCGTTTGACATTGGAAAGTTCAAGAAAAAAGTTGTGCATGGGTGGATATGTTTCCGAATCTAATATTATAATACAAAATATACACAATTGTAAAAACATAGCCACTTTTTTAATATTTAGTGTAATTTTTATCATGATTTTTGTAATTGAACAAAAAAATAACGTAAAATCATAAAAAAAATGTAAATGTAAAACGATCGTTCCTAACTAAATTAAAGTTAATATTATGAATAAACAAAATTGATTATATTTGATTGTATGAACACGTGGGTCGAGTAAGTTTGAACAATATGTGATCCCCCTCCCCCCCCCCCCAAAAAAAAAAAAAAAAAAAAAAATAATAAATAAATAAAAATAAAGTAAAATTGAAGTTATTGTCTTTCAAGCTGTATCAGCTAAAACAAACACACATTATACATGTTCTGTATCAGAGAATCAGATCATTATATTAAGCTCGCGTTAAAGTTCAACATAGTATGAGTAATACAAAGGGAATGACGGCGCAATATAATTACAGGTTATGCAAGGTAATTTATACAATTAGGCGTGTCTATATGTGCAATTAATATTTTCCAGATCAAGTGACAGTTGTGTTAGGCCTAAAGCACACCAATCCTACTTAGCAGTTTATTTACAATCAACAGTAATAAATTTTTGTCCGCCACGGGGAATCTTTCTACGTACAAATGTTGTGTACCACGGTTTATAACATTTCGTTTTAATAATGTGCATGTGCGGCCGCTAAGAGATACAGCAAGAGAAATTGTTCTATGTATTTTCACACAGACTTATTTTAAAGATTTGCGGATTTCTCTACGGGTGATTTGTTTGTAGGTTGATTTATTTATTTCTATACATGCACATTAAATACGGTAATACAAATCTAAAGATACTTGTTAAATTATTATACATGTATACTCAATGTTTGATTCCTGTAGTGCATCATGAAACATTTATGAAATATGACTTACTTATCGACTGTAAAATATATGTTTGAATATCATGTACGGACAAAAATGTACTTATTCTCTGGCAATGTTGATATGACTTATTTGATGCTTTCATCAAATGACACTACTTTTCACACTGATTTGAAATGAATACGTTATTTGGAAGAAAATCTATTAAACATTGCGTCTAGAAATTGATGATAATAAAGTATACATCCAGCAATATACTAAAAAAAGCAAAATGCATGAAATATAACGGGCCAGTTATTATTGTATTTCCAGTTACTGTTGTTTCCAAATAATGTTTATTATTTATTAATATATATTATTTTTAATTATAGTCCAAATATTGCATAATTCTGTAGAGGATCCTCAAAACAATATTTCTGAATACAAAAATGACAAACACTAGTAGAAATCTTTAAATTAAATTGTAGTTCTTATTTTATTTCAGTTGACGCCATGTTTACCAAGGAATGTATCTGGTTATTGTGTGTGCAAAGTATTACACTAACGATACTAGGAAACAGTACCGACCCAACATTACTAGCCGATGGGCCTACATCTACTGAAATGGCATCGACGCTTTTCAGTTGGAAAGTTGTATGGAACATTGATTCACAAAATTGTGTTGCGAAAAGGTCTTGTCCTGAGACTCATGGAACCGAAGTTAGTAATTGTTATTGCGATAACCTTTGCGGAACGTTGAACGACTGTTGTGTAGGATATACGAGGGTGCAAAACGTGAAACTGCAGCCTCAGCAATTTATTTGCTCCAATGTGATAGAGGATGAATTTTGGGGTATTGTAATGGTTGGAAAATGTGACTCAAAATGGAAAGATACTGAGGTGAAAGAGCTTTGTGAAAGTCGTTGGTTTTTTTACAACAGGACTATTGTGCACGATACGCCTGTCACAGACAAAATTAACATAACGTACAGAAATATGTACTGTGCACGATGTAATTACGTCACCGAGTATACCTATTGGATATCCGAACAAACGTGTATTAATTCGTCGTATTTGAACATAACCCACGCATGCTGGCAAAAACCGCTTATCACAAAAACATTTCCCTATCGCAAATGTAACCCCAAAAACTATGTTACTAACTGCTCGATTAAGAGCAAGACATTTCTTACAACAGTCAATTTGTGCGAAACAGAATCACATTTTCTTGTATTTCACGCTTCTGGTAAGTTCTATAGAAACGAATATTGTGCAGAATGTAACGGTATTGAAAGGTCGGAAATGTTTTGCAAAAGAAATATTTTTGTGACTATAACAGAATTTTCAGGTGATGCTTATCAACCAGACTCATTCCGAATATTAGTTGACCTTAACCAAAGATACAATATTCCACCGTTACTACAAACTGCGTGTGGGAATGACGAACTCTACGACCCGACTCGCGGAGTTTGCAGAGAAACCATGTGTCCTAAATTAACAGGATGGCATAACGGCCAATGCGTGGACTTGCTGGATTCTTTCCCTAGTGATAAAAATGAAAATTGCACTTGGATTAAACTGAACATAGATGAATACGTTTTTGTAGATCAAACTTTGTTGTTTGTCAAAGAAACACAAACGTTATATGAAGAGGACAAATATATTACCAATGGTTCCAGTGTGTTCATATGTAAGAACTTATCCAACGCTTTAACTACTTCCTTTCCGAGCATACATAATACAGTAGAGAGATACGTTACCCTGGTATGTTTGAGTATCTCCGTACTGTCGCTATTTATAACAACGGCTGTTTACTGTGTTTTTGGAAAGCTTCGGAATATGGCAGGAAAGTTGTTACTAAGCCTGATGATCACTCTGATGAATGGGCAGATATCTTTTCTGATATCTTCGGCTTTGCCTGCGTTCCGCGTGTGGTGTCAACTAGTTTCAATTGCAATGCATTACTTGTTTTTGTCGTCGTTCTGTTGGATGAACACGATCTCGATCAACCTATGGACCACCTTCGCAAGGGCTAATGTCAGCCAAGAATCAAAGGGTATACTGGAAAAGCGATACATAAAATGTTTATGTTATGCATTGATCACGCCTGGAATAATAGTGATCTCCGCATTAATTTTTGAATTTTCTAATATAGTCGACGCAGATTCTCAGCTAAGACCGACGTATGGAAAAAGCATATGCTGGATAACATCTCGGGATGCATTACTGTTGTTCTTTTTGGGTCCGCTTGCACTCATGAAAGCGTTCGACATCGTAGCATTCTTTGTAACCGCATGCCACATCGCATCCGCAAGGCGCAAATCAAAGGCTGCCAATAGGAAAAATACGTGTACATTGATCGTGTATTTAAAATTGTCAATCATCATGGGACTCACTTGGGCACTAGCGTGTGTTGCATCGTTCGTCGACTCTGTAGTTCTTTGGTATCTCTTTATTGCATTCAATTCTTTACAAGGGTTATTCATTGCGCTAGGTTTTTTAAGCACTAAACGTGTTCGAAGACTGGTCAGAGAGGCGTATGTGTCGTCAACGTTGTCATCACAGCTGACGTCCTGAGGCCATTAAGTTCCTACATAGCCACGATGATATTGCATGAAACCATTTAACGTTGCAAGTAATTTTCATTATGAAATTCAATTCAATGTAATTTAAACCAAATGCCTTTTTTCTTGTTTGTGTTTTTGATATTGCGTGTTGTGTCAATGTTTATACTATACAGTAAACAGTTCTCTCATTGCAATGTGTTTATTATTGCCCTTCCGACATTAATAATTGCTTTAACAACGCTACAAAAATGTTTGAAGAATCACATTTGTCGGTCCAAACGTTAGAGGGAGTGGATTAAACAATTGTTTGTTTAATTGGCGGAACGTATTTATCTTTCGGATGTCAGCATTTCAATGTTGTATCAGCCATCTTTTTTTGACATAAATTATGTAAAAGTCCTTATGCACACTGTATATGTGACCCCAATGTGGGTCATATTTAAAACAGCATGGATACACATAGCAAAGTTTACAACTCTTGTATAGTCAATATATACACGTATGTTGGTTAAGTTCTCGTGTGGTAATTGTTTTTTTTTTTGCAGGACCACTCTGTCTGATATAATTGCTCGGTTAGATTACGTTCGTGCCACGGTAATTTATATTATTTTGCTATAAATCTATCCAATCATGTGAGAGAGACACATTCGATTAGTTCGTTTATTGTATAACTTTTGTCCGTTATCATCCATCAAGACTTACCAGGTAAAGTAAAAAAAAGTCCTGAACAAAATGTTGATAATCCAATAATCCAAAACAAAATTCATCCTAATCAAGTATGCACTTGATTTATTAAACAAAGATATTAAAACACTATACGTATGGCGGCCGCTAACATTGAAAAGATCATCAACAAAATATGAGTTGGTAAATATAATAACAAACAAAATATACCATTTCAAATGGATTCAACATGACGAATTTATTAATCCTGATAAAATAAAAAGATGTTAACGATAAATGAAAAAAAATGAAGCGGTATGCATGTGAATTTCGAAACAATCAAATAGTTTTGATTGTGTCTTCGATGAATATTTCGAATATTGGATAGAGACAATGTAAACATGGGCTTTTTGTAAAACATGCATGCCCCCATATGTGCTGTCATTTGTATTGGCAGCCATTGTGTGAATACGTTTTTTGTCACAGTGACCTTGACCTTTAGCCTAGTGACCAGACAATCAATAGGGGTCATCTGCCAGTCATTATCAATGTACCTATGAAGTTTCATGATCCTAGGCCTAATTATTCTTGAGTTATCATCAGGAAACCATTTTACTGTTTCGAGTCACCGTGACCTTGGCCTTTGACATAGTGACCTGAAAATTAACAGGGTTCATCTGCCAGTCATGATCAATGTTCCAATGAAGTTTCATGATCATAGGCATAAACATTCTTGAGTTATCATCCTGAAACCATTTTACTATTTCGAGTCACTGTGACCTTGACCTTAGACCTAGTGATCTGAAAATCAATAGGGGTCATTTACCAGTCATTATCAATGTACCTATGAAGTTAGATGGTCCTAGGCGTAAGCATTCTTGAGTAATCATCCGGAAACCATTTTACTGTTTCATGAGCTTCGCCAATTTGTACCACTGACTTGTACATATAAAGTCAAATATAAAACACATCTATATATGTTTAAATTGTATCTAATAAATTCAGAAGTTTGATGGATTCGTGGATATGTATACTCTAAACAAGAGAAAAAAACTCGATGTCACAACATAATTTCGATATGGTTCG
This sequence comes from Dreissena polymorpha, assembly GCF_020536995.1. Taxonomy (NCBI): domain Eukaryota; kingdom Metazoa; phylum Mollusca; class Bivalvia; order Myida; family Dreissenidae; genus Dreissena; species Dreissena polymorpha. The sequence continues at coordinate 5,469,731 of NC_068366.1, read as the reverse complement.
AACTTCGTTCAGTCGAGAAACTATTAAAAAAGTAACAAAATTATGTTATTGTGTCGTTTGTTCAGAAAAGATGTTGTGCATTGGTGGATATGTTTCCGAATCTAATATTATAATACAAAATATACACAATTGTAAAAACATTATTTTTAATATAAAGTGTAATTTTTATCATGATTTTTGTAATTGAACAAAAAATAACGTAAAATCATAATTTCTGGTAAATGTAAATCGATCGTTGCTGACTTAATTAAAGTTAATATTATGCATGAACAAAATGGATTATATTTGATTGTATGAACCCGTGGGTCGGGTAAGTTTGAACAATATGTGACACCTCTCTCCCCCCCCCAAAAAAAAATTTTTTTATTAATAAATAAACTAAAATTGATGTTATTGTCTTCCGGGCTGTATTAGCTAAAACAAACACATATTATATATGTTCTGTATCAGAGAATCAGATCATTATATTTAGCTCGCGTTAAAGTTCAACATAGTATGAGTAATACAAAGGGAATGACGGCGCAATATAATTACAGGTGATGCAAGGTAATTTTACGCAATTTGTACAATTAGGCGTGCCTATATGTGCAATTAATATTTGTCAGATCAAGTGACAGTTGTGTTCGGCCTAAAGTACACCAATCCTACTTAGCAGTTTATTTACAATGAACAGTAATTAGTTTTTGTCTGCCACAGGGAATCTTTCTACGTACAAATGTTGTGCACCAAGATTTATAACATTTCGTTTAAACAATGTGCATGTGTGGCCGCTTTTTAAAGTGATAAGACATGAGAAATTGTTCTATGTATTTTCACTCAGACTCATTTTAAAGATTTGCGGATTTCTCTACCGGTGATTTGTTTGTAGGTTGATTTATTTATTTCTATACATGCACATTAAATACGGTAATACAAATCTAAAGATACTTGTTATATTATTATACATATATACTCAATGTTTGATTCTTGTAGTGCATCATAAAACATTTTTGAAATATGACTTACTTATCGACTGTAAAATATATGTTTGAATATCATGTACGGACAAAAATGTACTCGTTCACTGCCAATGTTGATATGGCTAATTTGATGCTTTCATCAAATGACACTACTTTTTACACTGATTTAAAATGAATACGTTATTTGGAAGAAAATCTATTAAACATTGCGTCTAGTAATTGATGGTAATAAAGCATACATCCAGCAATATACTAAGAAAGCAAAACGCGTGATATATAACTGGCCAGTTATTATTGTATTTGCAGTTACTAGTGTTTCTAAATAATTAGTATTTATATATCATTTTAAATTATAGTCCAAATATTGCATAATTATGTAGAGGATCCTCAAAACAATATTTCTGAATACAAAAATGACAAACACTAGTAGAAATCTCCAAATGAATTTGTAGTTCTAATTTTTATTTTAGTGGACGCCATGTTTACCAAGGCATATATCTGGTTATTGTGTGTGCAGTATTACACAAACGATACTAGGAAGTAGTACTGACCCAGCATTAATAGGCGATGGGCATACATCTACCGAAAAAACATCACCGCTTGTCAGTTGGAAAGCTCTGAGGAACATTGATTCTCTAAATTGCCTTAAGAAAAGGTCTTGTCCTGAGACTCATGACACCGAAGTAATGCATTGTTATTGCGATAACCTTTGCGGAACGTTGAACGACTGTTGTGTAGGGTATACGAGGGTGCAAAACGTTAAACTGCAGCCTCAGCAATTTATTTGCTCCAATATGATAGTGGATGAGTATGTTTGGTGTATTGTAATGGTTGGAAAATGAGCCTCAAAATGGTAAGATACTGAGGTGAAAGAGGTTTGTGAAAGTCGTTTGATTTTTGACAAAAATAATATTTTGCAAGTTACGCCCGTCACAGACATAGTTGACATAACTTACAGAAATATGTACTGTGCACGATGTAATTACGTTACCGAGTATACCTATTGGATATCCGAACAAACGTGAATTAATTCGTCGTATTTGAACATAACCCACGCATGCTGGCAAGTACCACTTATCACAAATACATTTCCCTATCGCAAATGTAAACCTGAAAACTGTTACTACCTGCTCGAATGAGAGCAAGAAATTTCTTACAGAAGTCAATTTGTGCAAAACAGAATCACATTTCCTTGTATTTCACGCTTCTGGTAAGATCCATAGAAACGAATATAGTGCAGAATGTAACGGCATTCAGAGGTCGGAAATCTTTTGCAGTATAAATATTTTTGTGACTAGAGCAAGTTCTTCAGGTGATGGTTATCAACCAGACTCATTCCGTATATTAGTTGACCTTAACCAAAGATACAAAATTCCGCCGTTACAACCAACTACGTGTCGAAATGACGAACTCTACGATCAAACTCGCGGAGTTTGCAGAGAAACCCTGTGCCCTAAATTTACAGTATGGGAAAATGGCCAATGCGTGGGCTGGCTGGATTCTTTCCCTGGTTATAAAAAAGAAAATTGCACTAGGATTAAACTGAACATGGATAAATACGTTTTTGTAGATCAAACTTTGTTGTTTGTCAAAGAAACACAAACGTCATACGAAAAGGACAAATATATAACAAATGGTTCCGGCGTGTTTATAATTATGTAAGAACTTGTCCAACGCTGTAACTCAGCCATTTTCAAGTATCCATAATACAGTGGAGAGATGTTACCATTGCATGTTTGAGTTTCTCTATTCTGTCGCTATTTATAACAACTGGTGTTTACTGTCTCATTGGAAAGCTTCGGAATATGGCAGGAAAGTTGTTACTAAGCCTGATGATTACTCTGATGAATGGGCAGATATCTTTTCTGATATCTTCGGTGTTGCGTGCGTTCCCCGTGTGGTGTCAACTAGTTTCAATTGTAATCTATTTCTTGTTCTTGTCGTCGTTCTGTTGGATGAAAACGATCTCGATCAATCTATGGACCTCCTCCCATAGGGCTGATGTCAGCCAAGAATCAAAGGGTATACTGGAAAAGCGATACATACAATGTTTATGTTATGCATTTATCACGCCCGGAATAATAGTTATCTCCGCATTAATTGTAGAATTTTCGAATGTAGTCGACGCAGATTCTCTTCTTTATGGGTCCGCTTAAAAGCGATCGACATCGTAGCATTCTTTGTAATCACATGCTACATCGCATCCGCCAGGCGCAAATCAAGGGCAGCCAATGGGAAAAGTACGTGTACATTAATCGTGTATTTAAAATTGTCAGTCATAATGGGACTCACTTGGGCACTGGCGTGTGTTGCATCGTTCGTCGACTCTGTAGTTATTTGGTATCTCTTTATTGCATTCAATTCTTTACAAGGGTTATTAACTGCGCTATGTTTTTTAAGCACTAAACGTGTTCGAAGACTGGTCAGAGAGACGTATGTGTCGTCAACGTTGTCATCACAGTTGACGTCCCGAGGCCATTAAGTCCCTACACAGCCACGATGATATTGCATGAAACCCTTTAACGTTGCAAGTAATTTTCATTATGAAATTCATGTTATTTAAACCAAATGCCCTTTTTCCTGTTTGCGTTTTTGATATTGCATGTTGTGTCAATGTTTATGCTGTAAACATTAAAGAGTTCTCAACATGTAATGTGTTTATTACTTCCCTTCCGACATTAATACTTGCTTTTACAACGCTACAAACAAAAAACGTTTAAAGAATCACATTTGCCGGTTCAAACATAAGAGGGAGTGAATGAAACAACTGTTTGTTTAATTGGCGGAACGTTTTAATCTTTCGGATGTAAGTTTTCCAATGTTGTATCAGCTATCATTTTTGTCACATAAATTCTGTTAAAGTCCTTGTGCACGCTGTATATGTGACCCAACATGTGCGTTATATTAAAACAGCATAGATATATTTTGATCACCAATATCAAAATTTGAAACTCTTGTAAAGTAAATATACATGAAGTTCTAGTTCTCCTATTGCAATGGTATTTTTCCTTTAAGTGCCACTTGGTTTGATACAATTGTTCGGTGTGTTTACTGTTGTTACACGGCCATCAATACTTTTTGGCTTAAAATCTATCAAGCCATGTAAGTGAGACACATTCGATTAGTTTGTTAATAGTATATTAATATATAACTATTGTTGGTTATCATCCATCAAGACTTACCGGTAAAGTAGGTCTTGAAAAAAAGGCCAATATCCCAAAACAAAATTGATCCATACAAATCAAGTATAATTCGATTTATTTACCAACGATATCTAAACACTTAAAGTCTGGCGGTTATCAAATAATCATCAACATAATATGAGTTGGCTAATATGATAACACATAAAATCAACAATTTCAAATGCATTTAACATGATGGAGCTATTAATCCTAACAAAATAATAAGTTGTTTACTATAAATCAAAACTCTCTGGAATTAACTACATGGAAGTATGACAGGGCATTCAATCAAAACAACAAGCAAATAAGAAAATCAAAGTGGTGCATGTTAATTTTGATAAAATTGAACAGTTTTGATTTTGTCTTCAATGAATACTTTGAATATTGGATAGAAGCCAAATGCTAATACAGAAAATGTAGAATACAACAAAAGACACAAACTTTTGGCAACACATGATAAAGTTAAGTCATACAAAATAAATTTATTTTAGATGACATATTGATACATATTGATACAAAATGTTGATGAAAACCATGTGAATGAAGGATTCATGTATATTGCAAAACATCAGCATAACGCAAAAGAAATGCTAAAACCAGCATTATTTTATACATAATGTTTAATATAGGGTTGGTGGCAAGGTATAGTACATTATAATACATTAACGATAAGGTTACATTATGTTCCTTACTGCTAACACTTATATTGACAACATTGTTCTGATGGCAATCATGACATGTATTAAACTATGTGCTTTTGTTTTTGGTCCTTTTATTCAATAAGTAATACAATCTTCATTTACTTACTTATTTGATGTAGTATGAAACTCAAAAAGTATGAATTATAACAAATGGCTGAGATTCAATAAAAGCTTTTTAGAGGATCCATATGGACAATAACATGACTGATGCGTCAAGTGGGCAGTTTTTCACAAGTTGATGGTGTGATAGTGAATTCCATCAGCCAGCAGAGAGAGTGGAACCATGCCGAACAATCAACAAGTACCATACAACTCACTAGAACACCAGTCTTTATTACATATTTCCTCAGGATAAACAAGAGGGCCATGTGTCCTATGGCGCTCACTTGAGACCCCATGGAACAAGACTTATCTTAAAATGTGTGAGCAGATTAATGAAAAAATGGTCCAAAAAAGTTACTTCTAAGTATTAATGAATATTTTTTTAATTTCACCTAGTGATCTAGTTTTTCAGCTCACAATAAATGTGACTTCAAGAGTGTTTACAAGGTTTTACTATAGCCATATAAGAAAAATACCCAGCCCCAGACAGCCATGTTTTCCACGGTCTGGAACCATTTTGATTCTCAGCCCAGGGTCTGTATTCACTAACCGATTCTTAGACTTGCCTCCACTGGTGATTATGTCATTAACAAAATGTTCTATAGGAAGAATAATATAGATTGAGGTGTTTACTGCAGGGTTTGACTCAAAATTAAAGAAATTCTTGAATATTCTAATTTAAAGAATTTTCTTTATTCTTAGACATAAGTCAAAGAATTGTTTGGTGAATACGGGCCCTGATAATATAAGAACAAATGTTCTGACCAAATTTCATGAAGATTGGACTAAAAATGTGACTTGTAGAGTGTTAACAAGGTAAATGTTGATGCCACACAACGGACGTTGCACAACAGACGCCGCATGACGGACAAAAGGTGATCACAAAAGGTAAACATGAGCACATTGTGCTCGGGTGAGCTCAAAACAAATTAAACATATTCTTATAAAAACGTTTGATGATTATCTATACTTCGTAGTAAATAGTATATATTAAATCAATCCATAATACAAACTTAAAGGGGCCTTTTCACAGATTTTGGCATTTTTTAACTTATTCATTAAATGCTTTATATCGATAAATGTAAACATTGGATCGTAAAAGCTCCAGTAAAAAATCAAGAATAAAATTAAAAAAAGGAAAAGAACATTGCCCGGACCAGGTTTCGAACCAGTGACCCCTGGAGTCCTGCCAGAGTACTGAAGTAAAAACGCTCTAGCCTACTGAGCTATTCCGCCGAGTACATACATGTGAAGTATTTTATACCTTATATAAGCAATCTTCGTAGTTTCACAAAATTTAACGACAAAAACAGAACTCTCCAAATAATTCAATCGTTTCGCGTTGCAACGCTTTATAATTTTTAGGTTTTAAAATCGTCAAAAGATGCATATAATGGCTATATTAGACCATGGTAAATGTTCAGTATTACTGTTTCCTCACAAATATCATAACTAAAACGAAAATTTGCGAATCTGAAACAACTTTTTTCAATTTTGTCAATTTACCAAAGCGTGAAAAGATCCCTTTAAGTAATGTGAACATCTTAAATTGGAAAAAGGTTTTGCCAATGTCACAATGAAAGTTACTCATATGTATAATACATAACACATACTAGTACTCCACTTCTTAGCTGTTGAAATCCTGAACAGATTTCGTAGCGTGAAATACATGTATAATGTAGCTTTATTTTATTGCGGAAATACTCCAGTATTTTAGTAAGAGTATCTATACATATTGTCAGAACCTGCAGTATGTATTCCATAGTGACTAAATTATATAAAATGAGGTAACTCGCCAGAAAATTGTTGTTTTCATGAATATAATTATTGATAAGCCAACTTTAAGATAACACATCCATTTAAATTATACAATCTGCAAAATGCAATTCAAATAATACTTTACATAAATTAAAAAATAAAATAAAAGGGAAATTGTAAGATTTTTAATTCTTATATATTTGCATGCTTTCCTAAAAAACTTTATACATGTACACATTCATAAGTGAACGCTTTTTATAATGTAGTTTTAATGTAATGTAAAACGCATTTACAACACAATTGCACACTATTGTTACAATCGATGTAAAACTTCAATTTGTGTTTAATTTGTATGAAATTGATAAAGTGAATGTATGGACTGACAAAAATATGTATGCAATAGACTTACCCCCCGAATGGCCGAGTATAGAAAACTCCACTAATCCCTCAGTACAAACAACGCTGGTCCATTTTATCAACCAATTAAATAATAACGCTTGATAAGGTGTGTGATTTTGAAAGGAGTATATATGAGTCAGCTATATTTGTACCAGCAGATTAGTGTTTTCTTTTTAAAAAGGTAGTTTTTTGGGATACATATATTCTAACTGGAGAAAACATGTTAAAGGGAAATCTTCACATATCTTGGCTGGGAGAAAAACTATCTATAAAATAGTTTTCTAGACTCAATGATTTGAGTCTAGAAAGTATAAAATAATGGTTTCATGCTTACAATATAAACTGTAAAATACTAAGAGTGAAAAATAAAATGCTATAAAATAAATGGTACATAGAAACAATTCTAAATCATAAAAATATTTACATCATTTAAAATATATTGAATTGTAATGCAGATTCACATATTCTGGAATCATACGTGAAAATAAAAATATCAATAATGTACAAATAACTAGTTAACATAATCATTAGAGATTGCATACACAAATGATATCAGATGTAAGTGGCAACTTTTATAATCACCAGTTATACACAATTATATCAAACAGTAGTAGAAGCTTATGCTATTTGGTAATGGCAACTGTTGCTTTGAGACTTTGGGAAACATTACTAAAACAAAATGATACATAAGAATGATGAAGCCATTATTGATAAAAATTGATTAATGATCATCACCGTGCATTGATAAAATTGTTTTTTAACAACTATTTTTGACAACTGTTTTGTTAAATTATAATAATCATAATACAGTCGAATCTGACCTAACGCCCACCTGAAATTAACGGCCACCTGCAGACAACAACGGTCAGTCTGGAATCCCCCCGACAAAAAACACTCTATATTACACTTGAAAATAACGGTCACCTGTCCATAACGGCCACTATATTTAACTCCAAAATTCATGTTTGAACTGAAATCAACGGTCACGCGTCAGTCGTCTCGAGTCACGAAAATTAAAAACAGCACATCATTTGTACGTCTATTTTGCGGTTAAAGCGGCTGAGAGCGGTAATTGCCTTTGATATAATAAAAGCAGCCCGCTGCGAGTAAACAAATAATAAGGTGTTAAGAAGGTTTGTTTTCCGGGGATAATTGTGGGGGTATCTTCAAAAGAAAATATGTCAGCCTTTGTGACACGTTTAAAGTAATTATCGCTTATTAAATGACCGCTAATTAGTACATTGTACTTAAAACCTTGAGTATCGATTTGAAAATAACATTTTCTGATAATTCTTTAAAATTAATCTAAAATATGACACGAAATACAGCAGGTTGAACAATCTGGTGTTTAAGTGGTTCACCGAGTCTCCGGCTCGTTTGATAAATTGTAACACATTTTTTGCGTATTTTTCTTTGAATGAGAACGGTACAGTTAGACCGTACTATCGGTTTGACAGCGAATCCGCTTTTTAGACTTGTACGGACGTGACGTCAATGGCACGTGACAAGCTTTATTTACTGAATGAACAAGATGCACGAGTAAACAATGATACTAGCGTTGATAAAGTCATTGCTTTAGTTTAACAATATGAAATTAAATCAATCTATAAGATATTTTTCTGTATTATTCAATGTAAATTAATTCTGTTATTATGCTTAGTTAACGGCAATGAGCATTTGTTTTAACACTGTATGCAAACGACTGGGCGTGGTAACGATACTACCAACTGACTAACCATCTTAAAATTGTGATCCATATTCAATGGTCACCTGTGGACAACGGTCACTTTGGTCATTTCCCTTGGATGACCGCTGAATTTAGGTTTGACTGTAATATTAAAGTAGAGAGAACTTTTTGTAAATGATTTAACCAGTATATATAAGGATCATGGAAATATGGCACTTAAAGAAAATGGGAATATTTGATACTGATTTTGGTATTCAATACCATCCTTTGTATTGCTAGCAAAAAACATGGGGTTAATTGTATTTTTCACAATGAAACTTAATTATAAAATTATGAGCACAATTTCAATATTAACTGAAAGATTTTCGTTCATTTTAAAGTTTAATATCAAGATTTGTTTATGTTCAGACTGTTATGTTCATATATTTAGTTTAAATGTTTTTATTATTAAATCCACACATTTCAAGTTCCACAAATTGTGTACGAGTATGTTTTATAATATTGAATGAATTACATACATTTTCTGTATACAGCTGTGTCCCTTAAATTACTTGTATTGAAGCAAAAGGAGCCAAGACAACATGAGGGTAAAATATCTTTTTTGTAGAACTTTCACATGTGGTCAAGACATGAATCAATGCATACTTGCTATGAACAAGAGCACCGCATAACGGGTGCCATCGCTCGGCTGTGGGTGCATTTTTAAATAAATGAAAGCTTGTCAGAACAATGTTTTTTTTAAGAGGTCACAGTGACCTTGACCTTTGACCTAGTGACCCAAATATGGGTGAGGCGTGTAGAACTCATCACAGTGAAGCTACATATGAAGTTTCAAAGTTGTAGGTGGAAGCACTTTGATTTTATAGCCAATGTTCAAAACCTTGACAAAATGTAAAGGTTTTAGCACGATGTGGACAAGGAGATGGCTATGACAATACTTCTGGTTTTGCCTGAAAACAGCCAAGCTAATAAAATGGAGCATTTCATAAACCTGAAGGGCAGAGCAGCACTGAGTTGAGACCAATATTGATTGATCAACTGTCATCTGAGTGTACATTGTTCCATTCATGAAACGTGTACTTTCTGATTGTTTTGAGGTTGACATTTGACAGAATATTACAAATCAGACTTATGGAATATGTATTTTCTAACTGGTTTCATGCTTTTATAGGTCAAAAGTGAATCTGCATTTCTTATTCAGTTTCAGATAAATATAGGTCTACAAATATTTCAATTATAGAACCTCTATTTTTTAGCTGTTTTGATGTCACTATATATTATACAAATTAACCAGTATTTTATGACTGGTTTCAGGCAGATACCAGGTCTGTATATCACACTAATTGAACGTCTACTTGCTGGTCAGTTTTAGGTAACAAGTCTTCATATGTCGCTAATAGAATCTGTATTTTCTGGCTGGTGTCAAGTTTATGTAGGTTTTCGTGGTTTCGTTAGTACAATACTCAATAATGGAATCTGGATATTTTGGCTGGTTCCAAGTTTATGCAGGTATTCTTGGTTGCCTTGGTTACATATCTCACTAATGGAATCTGTATTTTTTGGCTGGTTTCAGGTTTATGTAGGTATTCTTAGCTTCCTCACTCTCCTCTGTCTTGATCTCTGTGAACTTTTGACCCTTCGTGTTAACAACCTGGTTGTCAAGGTAACGTACAAGCTTTTTTGGTTCCTGAAACAAAAATAGAGATGGATTTTTTATGAGAGAATACTTTTTTAAGCTGCAAGACACACATTACAGATGGAATAATTTGCCATGCTGTTGTTTGAGAGCATTTGAATATAATTAACGAACAATTGTGTTGATTTCTACCATTAAAATAAAGCTTTTTATTTTGAAATGTATTAAATGTAATTACTTATATATATATATTGCCTGTAAACTCTATACCGTGTGAAGTGGGATGCTCTTGACTCTCGCAGACCTATTCACAAGGAAAAATAAATGTTTTAAATGGAAACAAAAGAAAAAAGAAGGGCTATCCCTGAGATCAGTTTATTTATGGATTAAAGATAGTATGGACCAACATCTTGGGTTTGCAATCATGCAACTTACTGCTTTTGGCACCTTTGGTTTGTATTGCTTCTTGTCTTCATTCACATCTATGAAGGCATACCTGGGAGGAAATACTCATGTCATTATTGGCAGTGTCATTCATACCCACTCATACAGATCTGTTTATAGACCATTTACATACAGAGTTAGCCATTATACATATGAGCCTTGCTCTGTGAAAAGGGGGTTTAATGCATGTGTGTAAAGTGCAGTCTGCACAGGCTAATCTAGGACGACATTTTCCGCTTTATGATATTTTTGTTTAAAGAAAGTCTTTTTTCAGAAAAAATCCAGTTTAGGCGGAAAGTGTTGTCCCTGATTAGCCTGTGCGGACTGCACAGGCTTATCTGGGACAACACTGTACGCACATTCATTTAACCCCCTTTCCATAGAGCAAGGCTCATATATAAAGTTTTATACATATACAAAGTTTGTGTAAAATAAAATCATTCTTTAGATTTACCAATGGCAAATGAATATTTATACACTTAAGATAGCAAAATGTCAGCGACATTAGTTGAATGCTAATCAGTTGTTTTACACCATTTTGGAAAATGGCCTCCCAGAATTGGGGAAAATAGTGTTGTTTTGACTGTATTTTATTTCGCTTACATTCAGTTTTAATTTGAGAATAAAGGTGTTTTAATATTATAGTTAATAAGGTTCAACTTAAAGAGCTGAATAGAAAATGTTTCAATATATAATGTTTTATCTTGATCCCTAATGCTGTATTCAAGATATTTCCTGGACAAAATGTATGCATGAACATTCTCATGTGCAATAAGTGTGAAATTATGTAAGCACGAATTATACTCTGCACTTCCACTCATTGTGACCTTCAAATATACTTTAGTTCAATTATGATACCTCTTGCTATTTTAGATATATGCACAATTTAAGCATAACAACTCATGAAAGGTAATAACTTTAAAAATATGGAAGCAAAAGTGACGGCTCTTTGAACTTAACATCACTTCAAATTAATATACCCATTTTTAGTTTTAAGTTGACACCTCTTTCATTTTTTGAATTATGCTCTGGGAAAAAATAAGTGCACAAAATTAACAACAGGTATTAATTATACAAATATTGGAGTAAGATTTAAATATTTAAATTTAAAAAAATAAACAAAGGGCATGTTGTTGTATAATGTATAACTTTCAACCTAGGAAAACAAAAATAGCACATGGTTGACTTCAATTACAAGCAAACAATGCTTGCACGTTTAAAGGTTGTATGTTTTAATTTATTAGAACCCTTCCGGAGAAGTTTTGGTCTACTGACAGACTGACAGACGGATGGACAGAAAGAAGTAGTGACTGTTTTACTGACATACGGACAGACAGACAAATGGACAGACAGAAGGAGTGACAGTTTGACTGACAGACGGACAGACAAAACGACAGACAGATGGACTGAATGTGGCTTGAGGTGATTGACTCCTTTGGAATAAAAAGCAGGACGTTGACTTATAACAGACTGACTGCTTCGTCTTGATATATAACTTCCACTTAAATAACTAACTATCCAAACACTCTTATTTCTTAAGAAACATTACAAACATAAGGATATTTAATAAATTGGAAAAAATTAAATTACAATTGTGGCAAATTTTACTTACCTTTCCATCAACATTTCCTTTGCCTTCTTATCATCCAACTGACTGATTGTCTGAGGTCTTTTGACCTTTGGCTAAATTAAAATTGGAAGAACAATAACTACATGTTGATTTTCTAAACTACTTACTGTTTTAAATCCTTTAGATAGGTAAATTGAAAACATAGTTTTTTTACAATACATTTATATTCGTTCATGGTGAATGAATGTTTCCATAAAACTTCAAATAACATGCTAGTTAAACACAATCTGGTGTTCAATATTTCATCAATTGTTGTTTTTTTCAATGTATTGTGTTATTCCAAGCTAGGATGCCTGTCAGCTTCTAACACACAACATAACACTGCAACTACTCCATCCAAAGTAAACTTATTAAGCTGAACAAGTGTTAATATGAGTTTTATTCTGAGAAAACTGGGCTTAATCATGTGCATAAAGGGTCATCCCAAAGTAGCCTGTGTAGTCTGTACAGGCTAATCAGGGACCACACTGGATTTTCTTTTAGAATTGACTTTCTTTAAACCAAAAATTATATAAAAGTGAAAAGTGTTGCCCCAGATTAGCCTGTGATGTATCTACGCACATGCATTTAACCCAGTTTTCCCATAACGCAGCTGATAAAAGTAACAGTCCATGTTAGCGTTACCAGTAGCCAAAATAGCCAATGCTATTGAAGTCTCAAATTGGCTTCTAACATTTGCAAATATAATTTTGAAATAAAGCAGAATTTAACTTAAATTAACTTTTCGGAGCTAACATTCATAATAACATGAATTTTGGCTACTTGATGAGATTTTTTAGCGCCAACCTGGCCGGTGTTCTCACCTTCTTGTCCTGTGTGATAGAAGCCCCAGTCTCGTGTCTAGTGAGGACAAGTTGAACCGCCCCTTCAAGATCACCTCCCGCCCCCCGCACACAATGTTCCAACTCCAACCGCACTGAGTCTGGGACAGCTCCGACAGCTGATCTACCTGTGCGTCAATGTCCTCACTTGATGACTCAGACGAGCTCTGTAAGGAAACATGATGTAAGACAGGGAGTTTTGCCCATTTGGGAAAAGAATGTGTACCAACCACATTGGCAGAAAGTTGCGCAAAAAACTGAAATTTGGAAAATTGGTATTGTGAAATCTTCAGATTGGGAATAATTGGTTGTTTTAAATGCTTTACAATTAATTGCACAAACCCATCTTAATATTCTTGGCCATACCTTTTTGCTGAAATATAAAGTATTATTGATAATTTTGTTTGTTCACTTGCAGATAATCTGCTTTTGGCAGAAATTGACCGAACTTTCCGTCCTTTTGGGAATTATTTTGATTTATGTTATACATCGATATACATGTACACAAAGACATTTAAAGTCAGATACCAAGAGTTAGTAACTTATGGTCCGCTTTTCAAAAAAAAACCTAATAAGTCCATTTCAAGAATAACTGGCTAAGTCACTTAAATTATTGATTTGTATTACTGTCTTTAATGAATGGTGTAGTTCAAAATAACAGTAACATGCATTTGTTCATTTCAAAAAATAAAAAGAGACATTTGTAAACATGTATGCCCCCCTCCCCCAACTGCAATGGGAAAACGGAGGTTAGTAAATGTGCGTACAGAGTCATCCCAGATTATCCAATCCAGTTTGCAAAGGCTAATCTGGGACAACACTTTCCGCTTTTATGGAATTATACCATTAAAGGAAGTCCTTTCTAAACAAATGAAACCTGCGGACTGCACAAGCTAATCCAGGACGACACTTTATGCACATTAACCCTTTCAGTGCGGGAACCGAATTTTGAAGGCCTTTGCAAACAGTTTGGATCCAGATGAGACGCCACAGAACGTGGCGTCTCATCAGGATCCAAACTGTTTGCTATTCTGATAGTATTCTTGAAAAAAAAATCAAAGAAAATGCTAATTTTAGAACTTCAGCAGACGACAATTTAGCAGACGACAAATTTCCCAGCATGCAAAGGGTTAAGCCCAGTTTTCCTGGAACAATGCTCACATCAATCTTACCCTCTCACTGTCCCCTGCAGAGCCTGCATTCCTGCAGCGCGAGGCTCGTGTCTCAGGCTCCAGTCTGCTGCATGCTCCCTGCACCAGGTCAGAGGTCATAGGAAGGTCAGAGGTCACAGTGGGAGAAGTCGGCTCAGGGGCAGTGCCTGGAAAGGAGTAAGCTGTTTTCAGAAAAATTTAATTGAAAAATAAAATCCTGAATGAAACTGAAAAGGTATAGATAGGGTACTATCTAAACAAAGGTATTACAAAAGATAATTTTTTGTTTAGTATATTCAATTATTTCATGCTATACTATGGCTATTGAGTGAATAATAACTCTGTAATTGAACTCATTAATTTAAAAGCTCACATTCAAGTCTTGTTCTAAGAAAATGAGCTAAAGGTATGTGCGTTAGTGGTGGTCCAAATACGGCATTTCAGGGACAACCCCTTTCTTGGCTTATACTTAATTTTCATTAAGAAGAAACTTAATTTACAAAACAATCCATAAAAGCAGAAAAATTAGCATGTGTGACTAATCAGGGACAACACTTTCAGCAAATACATTAAGCCCAATTTTGTACAGAACCAGGCATATTGAAAATTGTCAGCCTGGGTTATGTGATTACACATGACTCTCTCAATATCTCACCTTGAGACATTTTTGACGCCAACTCAAACATCCAGTCACACACTGCCACACTGTAAAAACACAAGATGTATATTTGATAACTTTACAACTAGAATATTCCTAAGATTATGTATACAAGTAAATACAGAAGCCCTAAAACCTGCAGCCACAATGTCGGACAATGTGTCTTACAGAATTTGCACCTCTGACAATCACTGGCAAATAGCAAAGAAATGAAAGTTTATTCCATTTGAATATTTTATTTCATGCATGTGTTTAATGAATATGATTTATTAAAACATGTTCATATTTAGCAGAATTTGAAACACATAATTGCAGAGTTTCGAAATATTTCAATACCATGAATGTAATGCACTTTACACATGCACAATGATCCTTATTTGATCATTGATAAATTGAAATTATCGCTGAACACTAGATGAGGATATGAGAGTAAAATGTGCTTGAGAATATTGATTGTGATTAAGGATAAATGGAAGTGATTTTCATGCAAATTTTTTTTACTTTTTCTACTTTAGATGTAGATGTGAGACAAGAGGCCCATGAGGGCCTGAATCGCTCTACTGCTTAAAACACTGTCACTGTGACCTTGACCTTTGACCTAGCAACCTGAAAATCAATAGGGATCAACAGCCAGTCATAATCAATGTACCGGTACCTATGAAGTTTTATGATCCTAGGCCTAAGCATTCTTGAATTAACATCTTGAAACAATTTTAATATTTCGAGTCACTGTGACCTTGACCTTTGACCCAGTGACCAGAAAATCAATAGGGTTCCAGTCCTCATTAATATAATGACTGTGAACAAGTTTGAAAAGAATCTGATAACAACTGTGGACTAAATTGGATAAACAAGAAAAAGTAACCATTTTACTATTTCGAGTCACTGTGACCTTGACCTTTGACCTAGAGACCTGAAAATCAATAGAGGTCCATCAGCCAGTCATGATCAATGTACCTATGAAGTTTCATTATCCTAGGCCTAAGCATTCTTGAGTTAACATCTGGAATCCATTTACAATTTCGAGTCACTGTGACCTTGACCTTTAACCCAGTGACCTGAAAATCAATAGGGTTTGAATCCTCATTAATATAAAGAAACTGAACAAGTTTGAAAAGAATCAGATGAAAACTGTGGACTTTATCGGATAAACAAGTTTTTTACTATTTTAAGTCACTGTGACCTTGACCTTTGACCAAGTGACCTGAAAATCAATAGGGTTCGAGTCCTCATTAATATGAAGACACTGAGCAAGTTTAAAAAGAATCGGATGAAACTGTGGACTTTATCGGATAAACAGTTTTTACTGTTTTGAGTCAGTGACCTTGACCTTTGACCCAGTGACCTGAAAATCAATAGGGATTCGAGTCCTCATTAATATAAAGACACTGAGTAAGTTTGAAAGAATCGGATGAAACTGTGGACTAAATTGGATAAACACGTTTTTACTATTTCAAGTCACTGTGACCTTGACCTTTGACCCAGTGACCTGAAAATCAATAGGGTTCGAGTCCTCATTAATATGAAGACACACATGAGCAAGTTTAAAAAGAATCAGATGAAAACTGTGGACTTACTCGGATAAACAAGTTTTTACTGTTTCGAGTCACTGTGACCTTGACCTTTGACCCAGTGACCTGAAAATCAATAGGGTTCGAGTCCTCATTGATATAAAGACACTGAGTAAGTTTGAAAGAATCGGATGAAAACTGTGCACTTTATTGGATAAACAAGTTTTTACTATTTCGAGTCACTGTGACCTTGACCTTTGACCCAGTGACCTGAAAATCAATAGGGTTCGAGTCCTCATTAATGTGGACTTTATCGGTTAAACAAGTTTTTACTGTTTTCGAGTCACTGTGACCTTGACCTTTGACCCAGTGACCTGAAAATCAATAGGGTTCGAGTGCTCATTAATATAAAGACAATTAGTAAGTTGAAAAGAATCTGCTGAAAACTTTGGACTTTATCGGATAAACATGTTTTTACTATTTCGAGTCACTGTGACCTTGACCTTTGACCCAGTGACCTGAAAATCAATAAGGTTCGAGTCCTCATTAATATAAAGACACTGAGTTAGTTTGAAACGAATCGGATGAAAACTGTGGACTATCGGATAAACAAGACAACGTCTACAAACGCACAGACCACCATGCCATCCCATAAGCTCTTCTGCCGGACACTGAGTAAGTTTGAAAGAATCGGATGAAAACTGTGGACTTTATCGGATAAACAAGACAATGTCTAACACACACACAGACAGACAGACACCATGCCATCCCATAAGCTCTTCTGCCTTTGGCAGTAGAGCTAAAAACAAGCGATGTGTTTGTGAAACCACTGTCCCCATATATAGGACCTTTGACCTTGAAGGATGACCTTGACCTTTCACCGCTCAAAATGTGCAGCTCCATAAGATACACATGCATGCCAAATATGAAGTTTCTATATATCTTCAATATTGCAAAAGTTATGGGCAAATTTAAAGTTGGGGCAAACAAACAAACAAACAAACCAACGGACAGGGCAAAAACAATATGTCCCCCACTATAGTGGTGGAGGACATAAAAATGATCCCCACAAAACTTGTTGCTACTATCATATTATTGATATGTCATAGTGCGAACATGTAGATCTGTCATCTTGTTGTAGAGATAATACGAGTTATTTGTTTTGTAGAAATGCATTTTGCTGTACACTAATATTCAATGAAATGATTTTGTATTTATGAAGAATTTTTAAGCAAAACAGTCAAGTGTTTGATATCAAAAAAAGTGCAGAATGAAACTCTGTACAAGCTGATGTTAAAATCATCACAATATATGTACAGACAAAACGTTGTCTCTTTCCAGACCTGTTTTCCACGCAACATACACGGGTAAATGCTAGGGAAATATATCAGCATATGAATAGTAGCTATATCACTGAACACTAGATGGGGAGAGTAAAATGTGCTTGACAATATTTATTGTGATTAAGGATATAAATGGAAATTTAAAAGGTCAACAACACACATGGTAGAGTGAAATCATTTTCTCGCAGATTTGAATAAAGTCTTAAACTATCTGGCAATGAAAGCAACAAGTAAATGCCAAATGCCAATTTGTTCAAATTGACCTCTTGTATGTCAGTCTGTTGGTGGTATTTTTGAATACTGCTTTGGAAATGCCCTTACCTAAAGGTAAAAAATAACAACGTCTGGTGCTGCACACTATTTAAGAATAACAATACACCAAGGAAAACCAATCTCTCCAGAGGGGAATCGGCAAATTAATTGTAAATGAAATTTTTTAGGCGCAAACAACACACTTTACTTTCTTTTCGTCCAGTACCTGTCGATGTCTCCGAAGCCAGGTATGTATGCGTCCATGACCTCGACAAACTGGTCGACATCAATGTTTCTCCCCCACACCACTGCCATCACCAAGGTCCTCCAGTATGGAGAGGACATACTGCAGAACTATCCCATCTACATCACTGAAACATGGTGCTAGTTATGAGAAACTGACAGTACTGCAGAACAATCCCATCTACATCACTGAAACATAGCGCTAGTTATGAGAAACTGACAGTACTGCAGAACTATCCCATCTACATCACTGAAACATAGTGCTAGTTATGAGAAACTGACAGTACTGCAGAACTATCCCATCTACATCACTGAAACATAGTGCTAGTTATGAGAAACTGACAGTTATGCAGAACTATCCCATCTACATCACTGAAACATAGCGCTAGTTATGAGAAACTGACAGTACTGCAGAACTATCCCATCTACATCACTGAAACATAGTGCTAGTTATGAGAAACTGACAGTACTGCAGAACTATCCCATCTACATCACTGAAACATAGCGCTAGTTATGAGAAACTGACAGTACTGCAGAACTATCCCATCTACATCACTGAAACATAGCGCTAGTTATGAGAAACTGACAGTACTGCAGAACTATCTCATCTACATCACTGAAACATAGCGCAAGTTATGAGAACTGACAGTACTACAGAACTATCCCATCTACATCACTGAAACATAGTGCTAGTTATGACAAACTGACAGTACTGCAGAACTATCCCATCTACATCACTGAAACATAGTGCTAGTAATGAAAAACTGACAGGTGCTTAAAACGCAAAATGTTAATGATACATGTGATTGCTTTGGCATTTCCAAATAAGTGTTGAATTACATTACAAAC
>NC_068366.1:5447189-5450305 GCF_020536995.1 Dreissena polymorpha | reverse complement strand
AAACGTTGACTCCGGACCCGACACTCACTGCACGATATGTCACATGTCAAAAGTTCGGATCAAATCAGTGGTAAATTACAGCAGTTAAGGAAATATCACGACATGTGTTATACACACGCGAGTGATCTTAAACATATTTATAAAATGCATTGTCCTGCACATTTTTATTCGATTGATCACGGAAAACAGTTGAATGTTGAGTGCATATTTCAATCTCAGTGTAGCTCTGAGTGGTGTAAACAACTCAAACTGAAATATTCATGACCAATATAATTGAGATATTTCACTTGTGTATACACTGAAGTATGAACACTACCCATTCAAAGAATAAAACACACTAAGAGTAAATCGGAATTATTTATTACATATGTTTTAAATTAATAACTTAAAACAGTACGTAACTGGCAAATTATTTAATGCAAAACACTCGATTATCAATTAAATAGGCAAACGTTGAAACTGAAGAACTTGTGTGTGTTCTCTCTAGTTATAAACCGCAGAACTATCAAATGGTGTTTTCTTCGATCATTTTCGCATAAGAAACACCTTAGTGTTCATTCGATTTTGTAAATGTATTTGTACATTCTACCAGTTGGCCAGTGCGTTTTCAGTTTAATATTAAATTCGCAAAAGCGTCGTAAGGTCGTTCGATAAATCAGGATGTGGTGTTGAATATGAGATTTCACGGCGCCCTCAATGCTTACTCTTATGCCTCCATACCAACGCTAAAGAACTCCGTCGGTACAATAGCGTTCTATACCGTTCCCGTGGACTTCCGAAATAATATTTGTTTTAACTGCATCGTCCTTAGTGTTATATGCACAGCGCATGGGCCATCGTTGTCGTTCTAGACCTGCATCTATGCAATCAGCATGACCGACTTGATAACGTGCACCAGCCGTGATAGTGATTATGTGTGATATCCAATTTGTTTGTGGTATTATTTGTGTTTATATGGGAAAAACGCCGATGGACTAAAATTCACTTTTTAAACGTTGAATGTTTACATTGTTTTATAAGATTGTCTATGTTAAGTTTATCTGATAAACGTGTTAAGCGTCATTATTGTTGCGAAAAGCCTTACTCTACGAGAGTACAAGCTTTAGGAAAATTGGTTCTTTTGTTTTAAATAAACATTATCATGCTATGCACAACACAACATTGTAATCGACAGGGTTATACAACTGTTATTTCACCGATGAGTGTACCATTCCAACGGTTAAAAATTGATGGCCTTTATACGGCAGGTCACCGAACGCTTTAACCATTTAGTTTCAAACAGGACGCAAGAAACGAGCTAGAAAACAAACACAAACAAACTAAAACAGCAAACACTATGCACACCTTATTTTGCTTTATGTATGTGTATGTTCCTTTGTATTTGCATCTAAGTATTCAATCTGCCATTCACGTATACATAAATGGTTTCTTGTTACTCTTTTATTCGAAGAACGATGATTTGTGTCATCTTTCTATACATCACTCCGAAATGAAAAAAAACATATGCATGGTTCAGCTTAAAAGAAAGTGCGGCCTCGATGGTATGGAATAAAGTGTCCAAGTTTCTATAAATTGGGAAAAGTTTTTTCACGACAATGTATAATGAGGAATGTTCGTGTGAGGCGCTGCGACTTAGTGGCGATGCGGTCTCCAGGGACATCAGTCAACATTGACACACAGCTTAACGTTCAGAAACAATAATATTTTGCTGGGCCCATGGGTGATAAGCAATTCTGTAATAACAATGATTTGTGTCATAATTCTAACATAAACGAATTGGTTTCATTCAATTTTGGTACTCATAAGTTACCGGATCATCAATTACGATTACATAAGAAGTCACATAGAAGTAATAATGCGGGGTAAAATATTAGACCACAATTAAAAATAAAATTCTTTCGATTATGGAATTTGAGCGGAGCTCTTTTATTTCATATCAGGGAAACTATTAAATCATGGACACATTTAAATACCCTTTACACTTAAAAGTAAGTATGATATTGTGATAACTTTCTGAAAAAAAAAATGTATTTTAAACAATTACACCGTCAATATGAAATGACCTTGGTTTATTGCACAGAAATATTTACATATTGTTATGTAACACTAGACATCCAATCAGGTTTACGCCCAACCTCAGTATGCAAATATATATTGTATTGAGCGCATTATAAGTTTATGTGTATATAATTTCAAGTATTGATGATGGTCTTCTTTTTACGTTTTTTACAAAAACAATGTCTCAAAAGTTAAAATATGTAAAGTAAGTCTTACACCGCTTTTCTTAATGCGAGAAAAATACTAACACAATAGCCATCTATATCTAGACGATTCTACTCGCGAAATCCGAATTTGGAGGATACTGCGAGGAGCATGCTTGAATCGGAGTGATATATATCGGTGATTTTTGTCACACAGCTGGTTATGTTTACGTTCTGACAATCACAAAAATGTCGTTTACAACCCAATCTGCGTCCGTCCTTTAAAATAATATTTTTGGGCATTTTTCACTGTTGAATTGAGCAGAAAAGAATTAACAGGTCAAAAGAGTAAGTTTAAATGTGGTTACTGACCAATTTTCTGCAACCCATCTTGCTACCAGTTGTTATAAAAATATATTTTATATTCGATATTTTTCGTGACTCACCCAGTCTTGTAAGCCGAAATGATCTGTAAAACAAAGTTGTGTCTTTGTTTCGTATAAACGAATCTGCACTAAAACTAAATTTAGGTTCACATTGTACATGCGTGATCAGTTGTCAAACGAAAGTACGGTTGATATTCAAATGGATAATTTTTCTCTTGCCGGTATTTTGTTTTAGAAAGTTGATGCTGCATTAACAAATATAAGAGTATAGGAAGTGAAAACTCCAAAAATAAACAACGGTTGCGATAGATACGTATAAACTGTTAGGTGTACATAATATCACTTTAAAGAAGAACACAAGCTATTTAACATGTTCTAACAGAACAAAACAATGTCAGGACGTGTTCTATAGCATCGTGTGTTCTTCTTTATCTAAGGCATTCCTAAAGCAAATAGCTGATCTTGAGTAACGTCCTAAATATGCAGGAAAGCTGACTTGTCGGTCATCTAAAGGCCGGAATACCATCAG
>NC_068366.1:5367189-5442189 GCF_020536995.1 Dreissena polymorpha | reverse complement strand
TATTAAAATAAAGTTATATTGGAAAAATGTTATGCATGCCAATTTAAACAAGATAGTTTAGGTACGAACTTGTTTATGATCGCGGTATATGATATAGTTTACGAGTCATTAGTCCCTCCATTGTTGAAGGGAGCGAGATATTTAGTTCGTTTAATGAATCACCCAATTCGAACTTTGTATACCATTATATTATAGTAGTACATACTGAAAGAAGTATGTTAACTCCTATAAGCAATATGCCTTGTAACCGACGATGCATGTAAAAATATGTATATTCTTGCTGATATGTTTTGTCATTCTAAATGAAAATATGAAGTATAAACCACATATCTTTACAATTAACTGAGTTATAACCACAACGCAATAATAATTGGACGTGTTTACCTCGAATGGTATGTTTCATTCATGTCCTCAAAAATTCAATTACGTGTAAGAGCATTAACCATTAGTCCTGTAGATCCCTTAGGAGTGGCGACAACTTTTTGGGTTCATTAATGCGTTCGTTGAACTCGAGTTTGTGGATTAAATAACAACATCGGCGCAAATCGTATGATAATGAACATCAATGCTGCTTGTACATAGTAACCTTTGTGCTCTCAGAAAAGAATAAATGATAGTATATAACATTATTGATTACTTTCACTAGTTGTTAAATAGTAATAATGCAGTGTCAGACAAACATGTATGTATTGTTTGCTTTTTTATCACAGTAACTGGTACCATAATAATAATGTTTGAAAAATAATATTCCATTGCGTTAATTATTATACCTATAATAATCTTTAATTCGTTGTATTTTGGTGGAATACTTGAGACTTCTGAAGCGCCAAAACTATGTTTGTGTATTCACGTTGTTATTTTCTGAATGAGCATTGTAATTAAATGTTTTTATAGTTGTTTTTTTTTCAAATTAATATAACAATATGCACTGATTGGTTTGCTTTATTGCACACATGTTCCTTACATTTGGTTGTACTCTTATGAAAATCAATAAATACAGATATACGACAAATTAAGATAAACTGCAGTAGGTGTTTCGCGTATGCACAATAAACGGCTTTTTCTTGATTAACCCACGGTCTACTTATGAAAATAGTTTGCTAGATAAATGTTATTGAAATCAATGATTTCACACAAAACAGGAAATATATGTCTATTAATATTTGTTATAAAGTAGTGATTGAGGTAATATTGTTTTGGCGTGCAATATCCCATAATAACATTGTTTAATAATGTATAAAGCTTTAACAGAGCCTTGTATACCGTTGGGTGTTTTGACAAGTAATGTTCCAAACATCAATTGTGTGCTTGCCAGCAGTTGTATTTCACACAATATGACACAGTTTTAAATGCATTTTACATTGCACAATATTAAGACAGCATACAAACAAATTATTTTAAATTTATTAAATACATCGTTGATGCTCCAATTGTGTTGATGGTCTGCGAAATGGGAATCAAAATGTCCATAAAGAAAACCCACAAGGAAAATCCAATTCCCAACAAACTTTTCTACTGAACACATTATTTAATTGTCTTCATCTCTTTCCGATATTAAGGTTTTCTTGATAGCGTCAGGGTTTGCCTTATGGAAACATAACCATAACGATTATTTAGATCTACATTAGAAATTAATGTTACTTATTGCACACACATGTTCCGTTTTGGAAAAAAACACACAGTAGATGCATGCCGTATATGAACACAGATTAAATCATATTTGTACAAAACTGGAATTCGAGGTTGGGCATATCAAACAGGCGCACTCTGTCTTCAAACAATGCCATTTTAAAATTCTAACATTATAAAATGTGTTCTAAATTAGAAACACTTTTTTTTCTAAATTAAGATGTGTTTCGTATATATTGCCGCTAGGAATAGAGAAATGGGCTATAGCTTCCCCCCGTTCATATATGCGAAAGAAAGGTGTAATATGTGTAGTACATTAGATAATGAATTTCAATTTAGCTAAGATCGCAGTATAGGTCAAGCGAGACACCGACCTAGCAAGCAAACATTTATTGAATAAATTACAACTGACAATTAAAGGTTGCTCAACAAACAATGTTGTTACATATAAACATTGTTTTAGCAAGGGCTAACATACCTTGATTCCATGTTTATCTCCGCATGTTTTAAACGGTAGCTTAAAAGTTACTTTGAAAATTATATTTTTAGCATTGCTTCGAGTGCATAATTATCTTTTACATGAAGGTTTAAATCAGAGAATCGTTCCTGATAAAATACATGTCTCCCACGACAATATGGTTGAAATGTACGTAAGAATCGGTAATACATTAAATTACAGCTATAATGCACAATGTTCCTGCATATTCGTAACAGCTACACGTTTATATTGCATATATAAGCACATATAACATGAAGTTTACACAATATTGGTTATTGATTGAGTATGTGGTCTATTCAGGGTTTATGAAATCCTTTTTGATTTGCATCAAACTTCATTGTTTCTAAACGTTTTTGCGATTATATATATTCAGAAACCGTGTTTGAATGCCAGTTTGATTAAATATCGTTATGTTCAAGAGCCGTAGGCCTGCGTCTATTTTCATTTTGTATAGATTGCAAGCATGACCTAATTATTATGATATTATTACATACATTGGATATAATTGACCTGTATTAAATTATAGTTCAATGTATAGTTTTCAGTGAGATCGCGTAATATATCTATTTACTATTAAATTTGTTCGTATGATAATAACCACATGTTCATACGTGATGAAAACTAGTATTTAATATAAAGAAGTATCCAACCCAACTTATTAGATAATGAATTGGATAACATTGGGTAAGATCAAAGTAGTATAATGTTCGTAATATACCTGATGTTTACATAATAATTAAGACATATAGTTGCAATGTGTTAGCTTCGTAACAATTTGAAGACATTATTCATATTATATGTATATAATATCATACAAAAGTAAAATATGGAAATCGATAATGTATGTGTTGTTTGCAATAGAACGAATTATTACTCTATATACTTTCAAAACAATTCGTTCTTTGTCCGTATGGACATCCTTCTGGATGTTTTGTTTAAAAAAGCAAATTTGTAAACTTTCTGAACAATATTAATATGTATGTAATCAATTTCAACGATTGTATATTCATCGTTGGACAATAGACACTAAGGATTCAACGTCCGCATTTAATAATGATACTCAAGTTTCTATAAGATAAAAAAACAAGCCTAACAAAAAAAAACATAAGCATACATTATTTAATAGCAAATGAGTATATCAACATAATAAAATACAAAATAATAAAGTCAATATACTGTTAACAAATGCGCATATTAAATGGGCCGTCAAGCAGATTTTGGCATGTATTGAAGCTTGTCATTAAATGCTTTAAATGCTTTATATTGATAAATTTAAACATTTGAACTAAAAATCTCCAGTAAAAAAAAACAACAAGAATACAATTTATTAAAGGAAATAAGTAACCCTCAACAGCGCTCGAACCACTGACCCCTGGATTGCTGGTGACCTGGAGTAAAAAGCCTTCCGCCTAAACCACTCGACCATTTACGCTCATATTCAGATCGGCGTTTTGGTTAGCTATATAAGCAGTCCTCGTAGTTTCCCAAATTATCGATTAGCGTCGATACGACGCTTTATCTGTTGGACGGCCCCTTTAAACTTGTATTATGTTTACGAAATGAGTCTTTATAATTTATACAATCACAAATGCGGCCCTAAGGATAGTTGCATATACATACATAGGCTCACCGATCGTGTTTTAATTGTTTTTTGCAATTACACATGTCAAAACATTTAAAATGCATGTATAAATAATACATAATCATATTATAACCATAAATCAACTTTTATGAACAAACATTTTCACTATCAAATATATATATTTACAAGGTATTCAACTCGAAATCGCCCAAAAACGGGATTGCATCGCTTTGAACAGTCTTTGCTTCATCAATTGTGCAGCGATTTTCATGAACCCGGTCTTATTCAACGCGGAAATGAATTTTCTTTTTGAAAATGTATATATCTGTTTATATTTTTAAACAAGCTGGGTCAAAATTTAAAAACACGACACACAATTCGCTTGACCTACTTGATACCGATCAGACAGGATTCATGAATGAAAATGAAATCACTCGTGTGTTTAAAATGTCAGTTAGTTAAAATGTAAGTAAACAAATGTTTCAAACGGCAGTGGACAGTTGTTTGGACATTATGCAACGGCAAGCACGGTAAGAATGTTTTTCATACTTTTTTTTGAATTATGGTATCGAGGTCCTTTGCAGAGAAAATGCCTTTTACTCCGTGAAGATTTCAGTCTTAGATACTGTCTGTTCGATGTTATGTGGGTCACGCGAGTTGTGTATCGTGTTATTTCTTAGAAGTTGACCCCAGTATTTGTAAAATATATTGCAAGACATGTACATTTTCAGAAAGAAATTTATTTATGCGTTGAATAAGACCATGCTCTTGAAAAACTCTGCAAAATTGATGAAGTAATGGTTATTCAAAGCAATTCACCCTGTTTTCGGGTGATTTCGAGTTGAATACCTTGTTTTATATATATTATATATATATATATATATATATATATATATAATATATATATATATATATATATATATATATATATTTGATAGTGAATGTTTGTTCTCAGAGAAATTGATTTTTAGTTATAATATGATTATTTATCATTCCAAATGATGTTTTCACTAGTTAATATCATAACACACGCTAACCACCTGTGATATGACTTGATAATCAAATACATTGAACCGTAAACATGTCTATAAGGCAAGCATTTTGTTTAAAATATGTGTTTAAATTGTTAAATATTTGACGCACTTGAAGAATCTAATGACATAAGATTAACAAGGTGACGGCATTGTATATTCGATATATATTGCATGCATTATACATGTAGTAGTTTGGGACAGTTATGAAATAATTGACAACTTTCTCAACCATATAAAACATAGAACAACATATCTGCTTATTTAATTGTAAAATCATATTGACGCAGCCTGGTTATAAGATAGTGTCGTTGTACAGAGGAACACACACTGACGTGTCCAAACGTTTATTTCTTAAATAATAAAGAGCTCTAATAATACATAACTAATAAGCGATATAACAGATCAGATGTTTAACACGTATCTGTAGCCATAAATCATTCAGCGTTATTGTGTGGCAAATTGGAAAGTGTCTAAACATACGTGATGATTCAAGTGAATTACCATGGGCCTTATATAAAACACATATAAATACATTTTTCTAGTATGCATTACACGTTTTTGAACACGTCTGTTTAGTTCAAAATAAACACATTTGAAATGGTATGGGTTAAAATCATAAATTTCAGAATGCGTCATTTGATATGTTCGTTTGTCGCTGTTAGATTACAATTCAAATGTATAATTATATGGATTCGTAAGAAGGTTTCATATACCTAATATGAAGTATGAGCCATATGGGGTGGTGCGGTGGTCGAGTGGTAACACTCTGGTGTACCATTCCAGAGGTCCCCGATTCAAATCCCGGCCGGGGCACTGGACATTTCAGAAATGCTTCAAGTGTTTCCCACCCAACTGGAGTTGTACTGGTATAAAACCAAGGTAATTCTCGCGTGTATCGGTGCTATACACTTAGCACGTAACAGAACCAAGGTATCTATTCGCAAAGAGCTAGGGTATCGCACCCGGATCTCTTGTATCCCAATACTTTCTCTTTCTGCTTGCTGTCTCTTCAGCAAAACCAAAGGACCCCATTGGAAATAAGTGCTTGCACTTGCATGGGTTTTCCTTTACCGCAAGGTCAAAATAAATACACACTATAGTCTTGAAATAAGAAAACATCAGTTGCTAAGCGACAGTTCTTTTTTTGCAAGAAGGCCCTAATTTATTGACAGGAAACAGAGGTATCATGTTTAAAAACTGCAATCGATCACCGCTAAAGGTACGCCAATAACGCCCACAATAGGACATCGTCTTTGACATCGTCATAAGCGTCGGCGTCAAAGCCACGTCGGCGTCAACGCCACGTCGGCCTCAACGCTACATCGGCAAAAAAGCGATGTTAAAGTGTTTCCGCTAATTGCACAGGAATGGCTTAAGGGATCTCATTCGCAAATTTAACAAATTAGTCCTACAGTAATATAACTCATTAGATTAAGAGTTGAAAAAAGCTAGTCCAGCATTTTTCAAAATTAAGGGCAATATGCAACTTAGGCACTCGTATATTTTGTATTTAAGCTTGTTGTAAGGTATAGCTTAAGAGATTCCATTTTAAGTTTAAGTTTGTTTTCTCTTTTACAGCTGACTCCATTAACGAAGTTTGCGTCACTCTGTTACAACATTCATTATAATTAAGGATCATTATATACTAAACAATTGTACGTAAAAGCTGTATACACAGGTACGAATTCGCTAAGGTTGTGTTTTGTGAAGCATTTAAAAAATATTAGTTATTCAGCGTGACAAAAACTGTTTCATTTCATTGAGAATATGTGCTTTATTACTTTAAAGGTCGTTAACACCTTTTAATTATTTAGGATTATTGTGTAACAAATGCCATAATGTTTTACAGTTTTCTGAGACAGTATTAAGTCAGGAGAATGACTGCTATTGACAAGTGTGATGCGATGAAATGGCCGAATTTACTAAGCTGTAAGGTAAATTAAACATTTGCTGTGTAATGAAACGACATTTGAATTACGTAAGATCGCTGAAGGACGTGTTTAATTCGAAGTTAATGACGCTTTATGTAATACCTTGTTTTTGTGTAAATCCACCTTCGTACATTATAGCAAACTATATGCAAACTATGGCAATTACCAGGCTTACAATGATCTAGATTTTAAAATATGATTGATATAAGATTTTAGCTGTCAAAGACGTGCGGTGCTTTAGATAAAGATGTCATTTTTTTTAGAAAATATCGGATGATTTGAATACAAAATAGCGAATAGTTCGCAATTTTCGAACTCAAAAACATTACCGGAAATGCGAACATGATCTTTCCGTTACGTAACATTGATTTTATTAAAAATAACAAGTCGGTAGTAAACATCCTATAATTAATATTGCAAAATTTGTTAATGACGTTTATTCGGGTTTGGAAAATAAAAAATGAAAGCAACCACAAACAAATCTTGTTTAGTTTACACATGTTCCCTACATGTTGTGCGAATTTATATATGAATTGTGTACTTGAAAGGGCGTATGTTCAGCTTTTTTGTTGGAACGCAAATGGACTACATACTCTTCAGTAGTGGTGTCTTTTACAAAAGGAACTAAATACTGTTAGACGATCTAATGTTTACTCGCACATTTTTACGCAACATTTGGAGAATAACAGGCAACCTTTTTCTCCAAAACAAACACAATAGTCGCGCGACGTACGATCGCATGAACGTGTTTGGTAATATGATTCGTACAGATGACGAGATCCAGATTGTTTTTATTACACCACTGGTGAATAAGCACCAACTGGATGCGAGGAAAACATGTTTATTTGAAATAAATACCATTACACGTGGCCATTTATAAAGTTAGATCTTTTTTGGCACTGTTGTTTGACAATGTTTTTCTTTGTTTTACTGACCAAACAACTTTGACCTTCATTCTTTTAAGTAAGTCCATTCAAATCATTTTATTGACTTAATTCAAGTATTAGTATTCTTATCTTAAAATTGATAAAACAGCCTCAACGTAAAAAAAGGACAAAACAATGAACTAAATAAATATAGAAATCATTTTTGTCGTTATATCCTAATATTCTTCAGAAAAACTATGTTTAAACATCATTTTCACCTAAATCGTACATACAAAAGGAACCAATAAGCTTTTTGACAGCGTGGAATGAAGACAATACTGCTTAAAGCGAGGTTTATAAATTAAATTGTCGACGTTTTCATTTACATCTCAATTGAAATATCCATCACAAATATTCATCACAAAACGCGCAAAGTAGACTGATTAAGACAGACAGTTACGACAGTATCTCGTTATTTTGTACACGGATTATCAGATGGACATATATTTGTGAACTAAAACGCTTACAACCTACGTTTAATACATGTGTGTAAAATACAATTATTTAGACGTTTAACGTTATTATGTATATTAACAACTAAAACGATATTTAAGTATAACTCACATAAAACCGTGTAAATATGTTTGTCTTATACAGTATGTTCTTATTTTGAATCACTTACTAATGAAATTAGACAAGCCAATAACGTTCCGCATATTCGTACAACTGTATTCGAACATATCTCTTATCAATAATTAAACCTGTTTTGCAGGTCCATCACATTTCAATATATAGTATATAGTAATTTTAATTGTATTGTGGCCTTATTGGTCCAAATAAAAAAGAAGGTGGGCAACACACTTCATTTGTTACGAAACGTATTTTAAACAATTGATAAATAACCAGCGTCATGCGAAAATGGGTATTGAGCCAAATGCGAGCAGCATACCTAAATACCAGTCAGGAACTGCCCTGCCCACTCATGGTAAATGGGGTTTACTGTATTTGCTTTAAAATCCGTCCTTAATTAGTATGTGCTGTCAGAACCAGCTGATCAGTTGCGAGACTGCCCGTCTAAACTGAATTGTTGGTTAGAAGAGTCTTCATGTAAACGAATAATTCCATGAAGGCGGTAAGTGTCATCCATGATAAGTCTGTTTGGACGAAATTTTAAGCAAATGCAGTAAGCCCCTTGTTCAAAGAAAATCGCGTTCATGTGCATTAAAGAAAAGTATAATACGGGCAAATGCGTATATCCGTCTTTCATACACGACAATTATTTAACGGTTGAATTATTTAAGAGGGTTATTTTGTCTTTTATAAAATTATGTCAATACTCTACAAATCAAGATTAATTCTTGGATATTATTTATTATTTGGATATAATGATGAGTTATCTCAGGAATACTTAAGATGGGCTACGGTCTGTACGTGTTTGATGCAAACAAACCACAAATTACCTAAAAATATGAAATCATTTTCTGTTCAGGTTTTCACAACGATCATTGAATACACACATACGCTATTATATTGAAAGTATTGTGGCACACGTAGTACGCGAAGTTGATTTCACCATTTCAGGTGTGTTTATATTTCAATAGTAATGGGTCAATTATAGGTATATGTGTTCATAAAACGACCGAATATACTTTACTCACCAACTTCTAATACAATGCCAGTAACTACATGTTTTATTCATTTGTGATCTTTCTATTCATGTTTTATGCGGTATTTAATTGATTACGTTCAAAACATAAATTGCATCCAAGTGATAATACGATTGATTCCTGGTATTACAAAAGTAACTGAATACTTTATAGCCTTATAATGAAAAAACAACTGCAGTTAAAATCAACATAGATTCAAGTTTACGGTATGTATATTTTTTTTACGGAATTTTCTCAGTTTGGAATTTAATAATGTACTAAACTACTGAGTTTGTTTTTTTGTTATTGTATTGCAATACCTATACAGGCAAATTGCTGTACTGCCAAAACTTACCCAGTGTCAAACGGCCACTTTTTGATATGCACAATGAAGAGGTAGAATCGGTTATATATCTTAAACGGTTTCTTGCTGACCTTATACGGAGTAAAACAATGTCAGTACATTAATTTTGCGCTCTCGCACACTATTTAGTCCATAACCATCAACAAATTGTGCGGGGTCAAGAACCAACGCGTTACGAATTGAGTACTCTTCATTCTCCAATATCCACCTAATATCAGAACAGTTTATTATTCGGTTTTATATATGATATATTTATATTTATAGTATATAATTTGAAAAAGGTGCTACGTCACTTAATTGTGCTTATCTTTTACGAAAGATAACCGCTTAATATGGTAAATCATTCAGTTAGCATGTGACATGACTGAGCCAATATAAAACGAGTACTCTGTACGAGGTTAACTTCTACTTATTATCAAGTATTCTATTGATCTAAACCGTTTTTGAAACAATGTACAGTTCGTTTATCTCTGGTGAATTTAAACCATTGATTAATCTAAACGGAATATAATTGGACTGCAATAACATGTTCTTCACTTTAAATTAATTGTCCAATGCTATGTTATTAAACCGTGTTTATATTGGTGGGTATTATGATTCATTATGGGCTTATTACGGGGTTCTGTTATTGTTTGCATTTAATATTAAATAACGTCGATCTAACTTTATTTTGTGTTAATAGTAAATGTTTTCCTACTTACAAAGGCTTGTCTTAATAAAAACTGAGGATGGTATAAATAGTTATGCCCTGACATTCTTTCTGGAGTTGCAGTTTTTCTATTGTTCTCACTATCCATTTCCTACATTGTGATGTTATCTGGCATTAACAAAACTACTGTAACGGCTGACTTGTATTGTCCCAGGATGATGCGGATTTCATGTAATATGTCAATATGTGAATATTGTTATGATAAAACTATGTTAGGATGTAATGTTTATGTTACAGATTTTGTATATACGTTTGCCGTGGCCTTTTTAACCTATGATATATATTATTATTTTAATCGACTCGTTTAATCACAATACCATGTTCTGTCGTTGATTATTGACTTGAGATGTCAGAGATTCTGATTTAGAAGCTTACCACTATTATCTTTGTTAATTTTACTCTGGAAAGACGGAAACAATTAGAAACAATTCTAATTGATAACTCAGAATACTGTTTGCGATCAGTTGCATACCACTACCTGGTAACTTGACTTCAATAGCAGAACTACCATGCATTTTTGAGTTAGAACAATTAAGTTATTGCCCATGTAAGTATCTATTCAAAAAGCTTAAATGGCGTTATTTGTATATTTGTATACAGTAATCGAGTTTATCAAACATGTGTTCCAATTCATTTATTATAAAATGTAATCCATAATGTATACTAGTATAAATTTATGACATGTTTCAAGTGGTTTGTAGGCGTCAGCAAAGCTAGTTATACTGTGCACGCTACTTGAACGATTTCTATTCTGACTGCGCAGTGTTTACTTTGATTTCCGGAACCCGACTCTCACTACACGATGTATGCATGTCAATGGTCGGATCAAATCAGTGGTAAATTAAAACAGTTACAGGAAATATTACGGCAGGTGATTATACACACGCGATAGAGCTTAATCATATTCAGAAGATTCCACGAACTGCACATAGTAATTCAATTATAATCAAGAAAACTAGTTTGGAATGGGTGCATTTAGTTCATTGTTAGTTTACCTCTGAGTGGTATAAACTTAAACTGATATATTCATTACCCATATAATTGAGGTATTTAAAATTTGTATACACCGAAATATGAATACCTACTACAAATTTTAAGAATAAAGCAAACTTCGAGTAAATTACATCGTATTTATTACATATGTATTTATATTAAAACTTTAATCTGTACGTAAGTTGCAAATTATTCAATACAAACCACCCGATGATCAATTAAATAGGCACACGTTTAAATTGAATCTCCTCTGTGTGTTCTCTTCTAGTTTTAAATCACACAACTAGCAAACGATGTTTTTTACGATCATGTACGCATTCGCAGCACCATATTGTTCGTTCGATTTTAATAAATGAATTCGTCACATGCTACCAGTTGACCAGTGCGTTGCCAGTGTAATACTAAACTTTCAAAAGCGCGTAAGGTCGCTCGATCAATCTAGTTGTGGTGTTGAATATTATATTTCACGTCGTCCTCAATGCTGATACTAACGCCTTAATAGGAACGCTCAGAACTCCATCGGTACGATAGCGTTCTACACCGTTCATGTGGACTTCTCAAATGTTATTGCTTTCAACTCCTTCGTCCTTAGTGTTATATGCACAGCGCTAATACCAGTGTTACCGGTCTAGACCTGCACCTAGGCAAGCAGTATGACCGACTTGATGGCGTGAATCAGCCTTGATAATGATTAATTGTTATATCTGATGCGTTAGTGATATTATTTTTGGTTTTTATGGGAAGAAAGCCGATGGACTTGCATTTAATTTTAAAATAGAGAATAATAGTTTAGTGTTGATTATAGATCAGGTTTATCATGCGATGCTTAGAAAACAAAAAGCACGAGCCTTGGCGTGTGCTTTTTCGCTTTCATCAGAATATCGTTCTGTTACAAAGAGTCGTGCGTTATTAATTACAATTTTGTTCATATAGAAATGCAAATCTTAAAGTTTTATAACATCAATATAACATTTAGTTGTTATATACAAGGAACTACATTTGTTTACAACGTTGCCTAACAACGTTGCACGTGCCGTTGATTATAGCAAACTTTAAAAAACGGGGCTTTAATCAACCGAATTCGCTGTAAAAGTGGGATAAATATAGAATATTATGTGAGTTTGGGATAAATATAAAGTTTATCATGCGAGGCTTAGAACCGATGTAGCGCGAGGCTTGCCGAGCGCTATCATGGTTCGTGCCGAGCATGATAAACTTGATTTTTTTCCCAAACTCACATAATATTCCATTTTTCCTATTATTTCCTCCATATTTTCAATTAATAATTGTAAAATATCGCATTTTTGACGATTTTATTTTTCTGTTGTTGACAAAACAGATTCTCCAATTTTCGGAAAAACCCAAATCTGATCTAAAAATAGCGACAGTATAAAGCTAATGTTTATACGATCGTTGTTATACTATCGATTTTCATCTGGTAATAGGATAAAAACGTTTTATGTATACCTAGTACTTATTATGTATACCTAGTACAAACATATTTTCCATGTGTATTTTTATCATAAGCATGTTAATCGTTACTTTATTGTTACGAAAAGCCTAACTATCAGAACAGTAAACGCTTTATTAAGATTTATTTATTTGTTTTAAATGAACATTATGAAGGTAATACATAACGCAACATTGTAATTAATAGAGTATTGCAACTGCAATTTAAACGCTGAGTGTACCATTCAAACTGTTAGAAATTGTCTTATATACGGTAAGTCGCAAGTTGCTTCAACCAATTACTTTCTTAAAGGTCACAGCAACACATATCAAATAGATTTGTATTGGCTAGGTTGCACTTAACAAGATATTTATTTGTAGCTATGATTCTCTGGATGTCTTTATATTGAAAATTTCTTAGTGTGCTATCAGTAGTTGATTTACATGGCATGACGAATATTTGTTTCCCATTCAATTCATTTTCTCCAAGAAGGTTTTTCCATTTAGTTTAAGCTTTAGAGATTTCGGCAGGATTTTTAATCTGAAGTGTGTAAAATATTTTGTTTGTTTTATTTTGTTTTGCAATTATGTTTTCTACGAAAGTTTTTTGAGTACATGGTGTGTTATTTGTATTGGTAAGAGCTTTAATATTTAAGGGTATACTTTTGATCAATGTGTGGTACATCAGAAAATTACTTGTAGGTATTCGGAATATGTAGCATAAGTTATCAAAGGTATAGAAGTCGTTTATTCTGTAGTAGTACAATTGATCTACATATTTTATGTTTCGTTCGAACCAACTTTTATAGAAAAACGTTTTATTATAAGTAGTTATGTCTTTATTGTTCCATAAAATGATTTTACTGTTTATTTTGGTTTCTAAATTCTGAGTTACTTTACACCATGCCAACAGAACATTCGATAGAAATATGTGTTTGGTTGAAATTTCGTCTAAGATATTGTTGTCGATGTAACATTCACAAAGTAAGGAGTCACCATATGTTTTAAGGATTTTCGGATAGAATAATTTCCGTTTACTCGTATTGGTGTTATCTAAATATCTTTTGGCCCAACAGCATTTGATTGCATTCATGAATGAATCTATATCTGTTAGTCTGATACCTCCATATTCTACTGCTTGAACTAATTTAGTTCGCTTAATTTTATCAGGTTTACCGTCCCATATGAAATTAAATATTTCTGATTTTATATATTCAATAATATCATTTGGTGAGTTTGGGAGAACTGTTAGTTTATAAATTAATTTAGGGAGTGCACACGTTTTCAACACTGTGTTTTGTCCGATAAGTGTAAGTTTACGATGCTGCCATGATTTTGAACAATTTTTGAATTTTTGATATTTAGGCAATATGTCTTAAGAATTGTTTCATTGTCATTGTTTTGAAGGTTATTCCTAACATAACGTAGTTGCTTTATCTGATGTCCAGCTGAATTTCATTTATTTTTTAAGATGAATATTACTTTGTTTAAATTTACCTACTCGTATCACAGTGCATTTACTTTTGTTTAGTTTAAGACCAGATGCTGTTCCAAAAGGGGTTAGCGATTCTATAAGATTATCGAATGAGTAACTACTGTCATTTAAGAAATAAGTTGCATCGTCAGCAAATAGGGACTGTTTAATTTCTTCGTCGGGTTCTAGCGATATTCCCTTTATATATGTGTTTGACGGATATAGTGAGATAGATACTCGATGCATATATTTAAAAGCGAGGATGAAAGTGGACATCCTTGTCTTACCCCTCGTTCGATGTTAAAACTGTTTGAGAAAAAGCCATTGTTAATAACTATACTGTTAATATCGGTGTAAAATAGTGTAACCCATTTAATGACACCTTCACCGAAATTCATATTTTCTAAGCAAGAGAACATAAACGAATGGTCTAGTGAATCGAAAGCCTTTTCGAAGTCTGCAAATAAAATGAGGTCATACTTGTTTGGTTGGCTGAACTAATTTATGCATTCTTGGATAAGACGAACGTTTTCACCAATGTAACGTCCTTTTATGCAACCAGATTGTGATCTTGAGATGATTGATGGTAATATTTTTTTTCTTCTTTTTGATATACATTTAGTTGCAATTTTATAATCATTGTTTAGTAAACTAATCGGGCGCCAGTTTGATAAGGATTCTAAGTTTTTTGCCAGGTTTTAGAATTAGTGATATAATACCTTGTTTTTGAAGCGTAGTTAAGTTTTCGTTGTTAAATGAATAGTTAAGTGAATTAATAAGATGTGTTTTTATATCATTCCAGAATATTTTATAAAATTCGATTGTGATGCCATCAGATCCTTGACTTTTGTTATTTTGTATTTCGTTAAGTGCTAATCCACGTTCATATTCATTAAGTAATCCGTCGTCTTTCCTCTTGATTTAGTGCATGATGTGTATTTTTAAAAAGGGTTTTATTTTGAATATGTTTTCGTTCATAGAGGTTATCGAAAAATAAACGTTGTTATTCTAGTATTTGAGTTCTGTTTGTTTTATCTTCCCCATTGACTACTAATTTGTGTACAGTTTTTTGTTCACTTCTACGTTTTTCGATGTTTGCGAAATATTTTGTTTTTTTTTCATTGTGTTCAACATGCTGTGCACGTGCTCGTAGTATTATTCCATTGGAATGTGTATGATACATTCATTCTAATACTTGTTTTTAATGTTATTTCGTTTTCAATGGCGTTAGTGTCGTTTGTGTTTATTTCATGTAATTGTTTTTAAGTGTTTCAATGAAGTTGATGGTTTCAGTTTCAAATATGTGTGTTTCTTTTTGTTTAAATGATGTATATCTAATAGTTGTGTAACGTATATTTCCTTTAATTACTTCCCATAAGGTGTTTGGAATCGCATCTTTATTATTTGGAACAGTATTGAATGTATATTGTTTTATTTGCGTTTGATATTGTGTATCAAATAAGATGCTGTTATTAATTTTAAAGTATCCTGCTTGTATTGTGTGCAGTTTAAGTTCAACTAGAGAGTGGTCAGTCATGAATCCTGGTTTTATGTTGCATGTGTCAATGATGCTGCAAAGAGACTTAGATATTAGAACATAGTCTAATCTACACAATATTGTTCGGTTTGTGTTTGAGTGCCAGGTGAATTTGCTTTCATTTGGATTTACTGTACGCCAGATGTCTATCATATTGTAGTTTTCAATTATGCTATTTAAAATGTTTCTATTTTTAGGATGAGTATCAAGGTTTCCCTTCTTTTTATCTAATAATGGGTTAAGAGCAGTATTGAAATCACCACCGACTATAATATTTTTATCTTGGTTATTAATTATGAAGGATTGTAATGTTTCGTAAAATGTGGAATCGTCAATGTTAACGTTGATTAATGTTTGTTGTGTTTCATGTATTTTGATAGCTTTACTTGCTTGTCTGCCCATTATTGTTTCGTTAAAGTTTTCGACTGTAATCCCTGTAATATTTTTTATCAGAAAGGCAATTCCTTGTTTATTTGAATGTGTCCACTGCGATAGATATCTCCGTCCCATTCATATTTTAAGGTTTGTGCTACAGTATGTGTCAAGTGACTTTCTTGTAATAGGCATATACTTTTTTTCATTTAACCATTTGAAGATCTTTACGCGTTTATCATCAACTGTTTAGCCCTTATACATTCAAAGTACATAATTTAATTATTTAAAGAGGTAGAGGGTGATGTGCATGATAATTAGTGTGTGCTTGTCCAGTAGTTTCTATTTAAAAATATTTCCAGTTGTTTTCTATTTTAAGACATAAGATGTCTACATATACAAACAACAATAGAAAACAAAACAATAGGGATACAAAAAGATGAATATTCCATAGGAATGAAGAAGTAAAAGGAAATAATCACGAAAGTGAGAAGAAAAAACAATAAACAACTGGTCCCCAATAGAGACATAAAAATACCATATAAATCCTGCGAGATTATAAGGAATGAAAATACAATTTTAATTGAAAAAAATCGCTTGAAGTACGCAAATTAATTACTTTGTTTTCCGTAACAGTATTTCAATGCATTTAAATTGTAAAACAATAGTAACTATACCTAACTAATGTATAATATGTATATGTACATACAAATGAAGTAGGAAATAAATCATATGTAAGGTATGCACTGAAACTATTTAGGTATGTAATTACGCAGGAAAGTGAGTGCGGTATGCTTACATGAAGGTAGGTATGTTAACGGGAAGCTAGGTATGTTAACACGAAGATAGTTCTGTTAACAGGGATGTGGGTACATAATATTACAGGAGGCGGGTACATGTTATCATTACATATTGTGAAAAATATTGCTATTTGTTTAAGTGAATGCAAACACTTGAAAAAATGATCTTACTAAAATAATGTTCATCAATGTTTTATGTACAAGTCGGTGTAAAGAACACTTTTCACATTTTTTTAGTGTTAATTCTGTTTTGGTGATCGGAGAACAGTAGATGCAGCTTTCTTGGCGTATGTAGTGGTCTTTTTCTTCATACAAAAGTTTCCGTTGATTCTATTTTGAAATAAATCTGGCAATATTAAATATTCACAGTCGTCTACGGTCTGCAATTAGGTCCATTTTCCCTTTCAATTGTTTTGAAAAAGTTATAGAAAATAAATATTGAAAATGCAGTTATATGTATAATTGTGTACAATACATATTCACACAAATGCTGTATGGTGCGCATGCTTTTGTCCATGAACATATATCTGCATCTTTGCAACATATACGTGCGAACAACGCAATTCACAAAAATACCATATCTCTTTCTTAATAGGATGTCCGCTTGTGTTGATCAATTCACAACCTTGCCAACTACGAACGCCTTATTGATATTGAGAAAAAGCGCCCCTCCCGAGAAACCTATCAGATAAATAGTCGAGGCTTTTGTACGTATGTAATTGCATTGCCAAATAAATAAGCGAAACACACCAAGTAGGGTAACCAATCCCAATGTTTCTTGCGAATTTAGTATATGATCATTCAATTGTTAAGATGTTTTGTTAATTTATTGTCAATCAAATTACGACAATAAATGTAAAACAATATTTATGAAAGGATAACATGTGTTTTTGTTATGTACTGTATATAAACATATGTATAGCTTTGACTTAGCACGATTAAACGATATTTTGAACTGACTTCTAATGCTGCTTGTACACAGTAACCTTTGTGCTCTCAGAAAAGTATAGATGATAGTATATAATATAACTGACTACTTTCACTAATCGTTAAATAGTAATAATGCAGATGCAATACATACATGTGTTGTTACCTTTTTATCAAAGTTACATGTATCAAGGTAATGATGTCCCACAAATAATATTCCGTTAAGTTAATTATTTATTCTAATACCTTAATTTGTATTCGCTTTGTTTTGTTGAAATACTTGAGACTTCAGCAGCGCCCATATTATTTTTGTTCACTCACTTGTTTTTTGTTTTTTTTGAAGTAACATTGTATTGAATGTTTTGATCCTCTTTTTAAACATTTATATAACGATATGCATTGATTGGTTTGTTTGTCTCCACACATTGTCCTAACAGTCGTGTGTTCTTTTATAAAACTCAAATAATACAGATTCACGAAAAATGAATAGATTGTACAATCATTGTTTGTTTTTTTTACGTATGCACAATTACGACTTTAACATAATAAAACCACGGTGTACAAGTGAAACAACTCTCTTTGATAAATCTGATTAAAACAAACGAATCCACACAAAATTTGAAATGTATGCCTACTAATACTTGTTAAAAAAATAGTGATTAAGGTTTAAATTGTTTTGATGTGTTACATCCCTTAATTACATTGTTTAATAATGTATAAGGCTTTGAAAATACCCATTGTAACCGTTGGCTGTCATGATATGACATGTTCAACATCAATTGTGTGCTTGCCAGCAGTTGTATTTCACACAATATGACACAGTTTTAAATGCATTTTACATGCACAATGTAAAGACAGCATCCATACAAATTATTTATAATTTATTTAAAAAATCGTACATGCTCCAATTTTGTTGACCTTCGGCTAACTTGGTATTACAAACTCCTCTCATATTTAATTTCTACATGAACTAAATTCATATGGAACGCATAATTCCCTAACACACAATGCTACTGAACTTGTTATTTTATTGTCTTTATCTCTTTTCCGAAATTTAGGTTTACTTGATAGCCTCGGGGATCGATGTTTGCCTAATGCTAGTCGAAACAATAACCATAACGATTATTCTGATATGCATCAAAATCAATGTTTCTTGTTGCGCAAACATGTTCTGTTTTGGAAAAGAACGTAGAATTATGCCGTATATGCCGTATATCAACACAGAAAAAACCTAGTCGCCGTGTATATCTCTACATGTTTTTAACGGCATTTTTCTTTAAAAATTGTATTTTAAAGGATTGTTTCAAGTGGCATTATTATCTTTTCAATGAAGGTTATATTACAGAATCTTTCCTGATAAGACATGTCTTCTACGACAATAAAGCTGGAATGTAAGTTAAGAATAGTTTAAATTGCAGCTAATATGTCACAATGTACCGGTATATTTATAATAGCTGCTCTTTCATTTTGCATATATATCATGAAGTTACGACTATCTTGGTTATTGATTTCGTATCGGGCCTGCATATGGTTTATGAAATCCTTGTTAATTAACATCAATACGTGTTCATGTTTTTTTATCTACAGAAACCGTGTTTAAATGCCAGTTTGATTACATATTGTTATGTGACAAGAACCTTTGGCCTGCGTATATTTTAATTTTGTATAGGTTGCAATCAAGGGCTAATTCTTATGCCTCTATTACATACATTGGCTATAATTGACAAGTATTAAAGTAGAGCTTTCAGTGAGATAACATACTATATCTATTTTTCTATTAAATGTGTTAATATGATTATAAAACAAGTTCATAAGTGATTTAAATTGGTATCTAACCCATCTTCCTAGATAATGAATTTCGTCAGTATGTGTAAGAACAAAGTATTATATTTTTTTGTAATATACCTGATATTTAACATATAATTTTCGCAACATATAGTTGGAATGCTTTTAGCTTCGAAAAAAAATGAAGATATTACTCATATTGAATCATCGGTAACGTATGTATTGTTGCAATAAAACGAATTATTTCTTTGTATAATAATAAACTTTATATTGTCAAAACAAATTACGCCGCATATATTGTCCGTATGGGCATCATAGATTAAGCCTTCTGGATGGTTTATTTAAAAAACGGAAAATGTGTAAAATTGTCTGAATAATATTTATATGTATTTAATCAATTCCAACGATTAAATATGCATCGTTGAACATAGACAGTAGGGTTTCAAAGTCTGCATTTAATTATGATACTTACGATATTCTATCAGATAATAAACCAAGACCAAGAACAACAAAAAACATCAACACAATTTATTAAATAGCAAAGTAGGATATAACAATTATTTAAGACAAAATAATAAAAGTCAATTAACAAATGCGCATATTCAACTTGTATCATGTTCACGAAATTAATCTATATAATTTATACAAAAACACATGCGTCCTAATGATACTTCCATATCCATACATAGGCTCACCGATCGTGTTTTACTTGTATTTGCATTACACATGTACTAATGCATGTAAACTGCTCAATGTTCAAATTGTGTACAAAAACTAGCTTCAATCATTGATTACTGTTACAATTAGTACCGTATTGTTTGTTAACTTTTATGCAACAATTTATATTGAGTTAATTAATAAATAAATGTATTAGATGGTATGCATACCTAGAAATCGTTTTTTTTTTGTTTAATTATAATATTCCTTAACACCGATAATGTTTTATAAATAAAGACGCATGTTTGAGATAAACAATTTAATCATATTTTGTCCAAACATTTAAAATGCATGTACACACATGTTTTAGATAAAAAATGAGGACCAATAGACAGGTTTCATACACCTAATAGTCTTGAAATAAGAAAACGCTAGTTGCTAAGCGACCGTTCATTCTTTCAAGAAAGCCAACATGTATTGAAGGGAAACAGAGATATTTTTTTTCAACTGCAATCGATTGTCGCTAAGTACGCCAATTACGTGAACAACTTTCACATAGGACATCATCTTTGACATATAATATCGTCATTGTCTGCTATGTATTTGAACGTATTGGTCATCAATAAAATGCTATTTTATCGTACCATATCATAATAAATATTTAATTATTCATTATAGGTTTAATACGGGGTTCAGCTGTCCTTATGATTTGTATAAAGCATGTAAGAGCGTCGTTCTATCTTCACTTG
This sequence comes from Dreissena polymorpha, assembly GCF_020536995.1. NCBI lineage: Eukaryota > Metazoa > Mollusca > Bivalvia > Myida > Dreissenidae > Dreissena > Dreissena polymorpha. The sequence goes on along the minus strand of NC_068366.1, from coordinate 5,421,186 downwards.
TTTTAAATAGTTAATGTTTTTCCCTTACTTATATAGATTGTTTTCACTTTCCATAACCAAACAAATGAGGATGGAATAAACAAGTCTACCCTGACATTTTTTTTGGAGCTTCAGTTTTTCTATAGTACCCCGTATCCACCTCCTACGTAACGATGTAATCTGAAATACAAACTTGCTGCGGCTGACATTCATTGTCTCGGAATAATGTAAAGTTCATGTCATGTGTCAAGATGTGAAGATTGTTTTGAAAAAACTATGTTGTCGGAATATTGTCCTAAAGATTATTTTTTATATACGTTAACAGTAGCTATGTTAACGCTGTTATTATATGTACTATTTTACTATTTTAATCGACTCTTTTAATCACCACACCATGTTCTGTCGTTGATTATTGATTCGAAATACCAAACGATGTTTGCACTAATTATAAAGGTTAGTATAGTATAATTATATATGACAAACCCTCCATGACTTAAATTGATATGATATTCAAATAAGTCCTAACAATTCCTAAAACTGTTATGCCATGTTTGTGTGTCAGAAATGTGTCATGTCAGAAACGCCAAGAGCGCTGTTTTGTATGAAATGACGTTTCAATTCAATGAGTAACATTCCGTGTTATGCTGATTAGTTTGTGCTGATCATAGCTCCATTGTTTGCGTATGTCAATGAACATAAATTATAACTTATGGATGACACAGCGATTAAAAAAAACGCAAGGTACCCATAGTTGATTTTATGTACCACATTAAATTGTATTTGTGTTATTTCTTGATAAAAAATGACCTATTATTATGTCTGGAATAAAACACTTTATCTGGTCTTAAAACGTCGATCACATTACACTATGAACACAATATATTGCCCATAGTATCAGCCACACAATGTACAAACTGACAGTAAAGCGTAAACTTGGTAAGCTGTGGTTGCATCAGGATTGGCACAATTCATATTTGAAGATCGGCAGTAAATAAACATATTTAACATGACTGATCACTTATAAGCAACCTTCTACAATCACATAACACATGCATCACACAATGGAGACCGTCTCATTGGCCATAATTTATTGCATCGACAATCACTATGATATGCACTATTCTTCTCAATTGTTATTTCTTCTTTGCAAACTTGATATTTGTGAAGATAACACAACAATTTATTAATCAGTATATTATCAACATAAAAATATTTTTGTTTCGTTCAGAATTCACTCTGAAACCTCCAGATATGCACAAAAGACAGAACATATCTAGTGTTCTAAGTTAAAACATTAATATAAAGTATGTTTTTTAATTATCTGATCAGACACGTATTTTGTGACGTCACGAACGTGTTCAAACGAGGATTAACTAAGCTAGTTAAACGCTTATCTCTTCAACTTAACATTACTGCTTCATCAAGAGCGTACACTGGTTTTCATCCTGTAACATAATATATTTTTCTTTAAATACATAAGTCCGTCTTCTTTTTTACAAAGCAGCCCCATAACTTTGCATGGGATAATCGTTTGTTAAATTACAGGAAAATACAGTATAAATGATAAACACAAATAGGGTAAGAATGCATTTTGTAATTCACATGATACCTGATACTAATGAGCATTTGTTTTGGTGTTCGCACTTAGTCGTTTTGCTCGATCTGTATATTTGGCTGTAACACATGTCTCATCAGATGCAGCCTAAGACAACAATTTACCGCTTAATATTGTCAACTTCATCATTAACACAACCATTTATATGTACATCTTCAACTTTCAATTCTGACAAGAATAGAAACAATAAGTGTTATACTCATTAACATCATCAAATATAATTGATAACATTACTGACCCATTTTAATTGTGTTGTCACTACAAATGGAAATGTAATTGCTTACATCCATAGAGGGATTGCACATAAATTTGCTAAAGAATTTATACAACACTTTTCAGTTCACAGCGTGTCTGCTGTAAACTGATCAACTGTTATACAATACTCTTTAATTACATCAAGTGAAAATTGAATAGAAAGAAGAATACATACACAAAAATTTCCCAACGAAATGTCATTACTGCCAATACAGGAAAGTTCATCAACAAAATATTAAATGAGAAGTTTGTTACATTATGAAACCTTTCGCGTGAAAATATCGTCTTAAATTTCCCTTTTGACAGCCTAAACGACTCCTACACACACCATGATTAATTTTACATTAAATTCCATCCACAAAGACAATTTTGATATTAGTTGAAAAAAACAACTTCAAACTAACAAACACCTACCTTACGCAAAAACATGAATACTATACGAAAATTGACAATTGCCATCTCCGCGCTACTGTATTCATTGTATATAAACTGAGGTTAATTAAATTATAAACAATCAAAAACAAAAACACACAATTATAATTACCCGCGCTTAACAATCTTGCTGTATGTTCTACCTGAAAATAAAACTATAATAACTGGCTAAAAAATACTTTGCAAAGTACGCGAAACGGTAGTCACAACTTAACGTTTTTTTTCGGAAACGACGTCAGAGACAAATGGGTCAGAGTCTCATAACCAGCCACATATGTAGAAGTTGAAGTCTGCCCTCAATAATATTGATATACTCTATTATTTGTTAGGTAACAGTTGTGTTTGCACTAATAAATACGCTTTTGCCAAGATGATTTAAAAAGAGCTCACCACCTAATTACGCGCCCAAAATGAGTTTTTATTTTGTTTGCGGCTATGTAACTCCTGTAACAAGCATATATCGTTGTCATTTTCTTTGAACCATTGAAATACATGGCTGCCACTTGTTGATGATGATACATCGTTAGTGGTAAAGCTACATAGCTTAAAATATATATTTTGTATATGTATATTGATTATATATGACTCATGTCATTTTGATATGTTTCTCTTAGAACCAAAATTTGCGTCGATACACATAACATTAAACTGTTAAACTGTATGTTAAAGGTTTGTTAAAAGCACGGTATTATAACTTGATTGCAAAGACAAAAAAACATATTAATGGAGATATTTTGCATATGGCAAACATCTTATGAATGTAACTTTCAAATCCATATCATATAAGTACGATGAAATACGGCCATTATAACACACATACAGTACATACTTGCATAAACGTAGTAAACATCTATTTAATAATGACCTTTGCACGGAATTTCATAATGAAGCTCATAACTCAAAACCAAGCTCATACGTGGTGGGTATAAAGGCTAAACATACAAAGCGACTGTGTATGTGTTCAAAATGTATAGCTGTTTGTGTCCGCAGTTCTTTTCAGAAAATTGACGTGCATGGCTTAGTAATGTCATAATTGTGTATGTAGCGTCCAGTTGCTTGTATATGTAAGGGTGCTTTTGCAGCGTTTACAGTGGCTGTGCAGAACTGCTCGGGAGTGGCATTCTATGTCACACCTTGCGTATAAAAATGATGATTAAACTCCCGGCAGCAGCTGTGTGCCCATTCTGGGTGTGTGATTGTCATTGACAAGCTAGCGGATCCTCTCCTTTTCCACCTCTAGTCAAACATTAAAAATATATACAACAAGATCAAGGATTGGCTGTCATACATAAGAATGTTTAACACGCAGGACTGATGCACATCGTTTTTTTGTTTTTAGTCAGCATGCTGTTGTTCCAATCGCTTTATGACCTGGCGAGGTCTGTTAAGTCCTTGCCGATCCCTTGGTGTATCTCTGCTTTTCAGTGAAAGGTCGTCGGTACCGGCTGAACACCTCTAATTCATAGTTGTTGATGGTGATCTGATAGGGTTCGGACCAGGTGATGAACCATCACTCGTGATTTCTTCAGGCTGATTGGCATGCTGAACTAATCACATGCCTTTGCAAATAGATCAGTTTCTGAAGTTCAGTTTAGGTTTGGGTGACCAGAGAAGCGTCATCTGAAAACAGCATTTCCCTGACCATCACCTCCCGTAATTTGTTATTTGCCTTCAGTCGAGCTTTTTGTAACAGGCTGCCGTCTGACCGAGGGCGAAGATAGACACCCTCAGTGTACTTTTGAATTTTGTTAATCTTGTTGTAAAGATAGAAACCATTCATTTCTATATTATTTTATGTTAACTATCGGGCCTCATTTGTATAGAACTTTACATTTTTGTCAAGTTATGTAAGCTTTTAGATTTTTTTGTATGGTGGTTATAATAGGGGTTTTAATCAAGTTTTTTGTTAGCCACATTATTCAGAGTGGTAGAAGATACAGTTTAAGCCAAAACACGATTAAATACGTTTAGTTTTAAGAAATTTCGATCTTCATATTGTTGTAAATTGTTATGTTTTGTAAAGGTAGACTTACGGGCCTCATTGTATTACGCTTTTAGTCGTACGATTTCGGGTGATGTGTACATGATCGATTTATGTCGAATTATATTGGTCAGTTGAAGAAAAGTTGTTCAGTTTGAGTTCGGGGAGAGCATGTTCCTCGATTTTTCGGTAAACGCTGCTGGGCGGTTACACGTATAAATTGACAGACTATTTGAAATACAAGGGCAGTTATAGCTTTGATACTAGAGCACTAGCTGGGACGTAAGTGTGTCCATAGCATACGGCATTTGGGTAAGTTATTTCATTTTCAATTACATTTTTGATACTTATTTTTGCTAGGTGAAATCATTGTTATTTTATTTAAATATTGCAATGTATTATTATAGGAATAAAGTAGATTGTTGTTTACATTTTGTTTTGCATTTTTACAAGTAAACGTTGAAGTTGAACTTGTGTTTCAATGTTGTTAAATAGTTGTCAAAAACGGAAACTTGCATAAACTGTGTAGTTGTTTGCTTGTGTACATTATCCTATGTACTCGAGGCTTGTATAATAATTACTTTGTTTATGTCTTTATATCATTTATTTCGTGTAGATGCTTTATGCATCAATTGATTTAACAAACCATTAGAGTTTGATTTAATTCAATATTACACATTAACGGTGTAGTATTATATGTAACATTTAGATGTTAGTTGGTGAATTAAGTATTATGTGTACAACTGTTTGGCACTTAGTGCATTAACTATATGCATTCTAGCGAATAGCAATATTTTATAAGAAACTTTCGCATTTATGAAAGTAAAAAAGATTGTGATACATTGTATGACATTGTACAATATATATTTATATTGTATGACTGTAAGACAGTCGTTAATGGAAAAGTATTTACTAATGTCATTTATTTTAGCCGTTTCAATGGGTAGTCGTTTGGCATGGTAGACGTCAGGTCGTCAACGCACCGTAATTGTAACGCCAGTGCTACATGAGCATCTGCAAGTCTACAGGGCGTCATACTCGTTGACATTACCGACGACACCTCGTTATAAGGCGTACTACGGGGAACCGTTCGCACCGGTATACGACCGGTCACGTAAACGTCATCAGTTCGTTCTACTTCCGGGCAAAGTCTGCTCGGCGTTTGACAACGTTCTACTTCCGGGCATAGTCTGTTCGGTGTTTGACAGTATACTACTGCCGGGCTTGATACAGCTTGGATATCGCAGTTTTCTTCCGGGCATAGTCTGCTCGGGTATGTACAGTCTACTTCCGGGCTTGATACAGCTCAGGTATCTACAGTCTACTTTGGGGTTTAATATAGCTCGGGTTATCTGCATTCTACTTTCGGGTTTGATACAGCTCGAAGTTTGCTACTCCGCAGAGCACTACAAATGGTGCTTAGTTCCGGTTCTGGTCATTGACGGCCGGACATAGGTTCAGGTCGCACCACTACATATAAAATATTCAGTTGAACTACGTTAACTGGCCATTAACTTTGATACTTTGTTGGTTTATTTCTTTTGATAGTCATATCATATTGTAAATAGATTATTTTAATGTTGTAAATAAATTTATTTATTGTTCTTGTGTAATTGTATCTGGTTCCTGAGGGGTTATTGCGTTGTGTTAGCACAGCTTCTGCAATCCTGACTGTTACACTTGTGCGGCATCTTACCAGGATATCGTGACAATGCTCTGAATGCTTCAAACATGATGCTATACGTCTGAATCGCTGAATTCAAGGGCGCGGTGTTTCTCTTGTTTCATAACATAAGGTTGTTGCTTCGATTTCATCATACCGATAAGTAGTTAAATGGTATATTATTACTGAAATGTGCTTTAATGTGTTTGACGAAAAGTTATGAGATTGAGCGCTCTTAAAAACCGGTTTAAACCCCAAGTGCTTTGCATTGACCGTTCCAAAGCGATAACCCCATGTTTATTATTCTATGTGTGTATGTTGTTTCGTATTGTGCTTTTTCTTACTGTTTTGGCAATAGATCATGTGCCTTAAATTAAGGACCAACACATTGTATATTATGAGAAAGCAATACGGCTCCAGCAGCTGGAGATTCACTTCTGTACATGTTATGAAGATATGAAATTATGTGTGTATACTTAATGTTTTGTTGGAATCTCTTGTAAAATGTGAGTTAGTTTTTTAAAGTCCATTAACGTAATAAAAAACTCCACAGGCTTGAATTACATTGTCTCTTTTAAATGCGTTGCTTACTGTTTTCATTGGAAAATTAAGTTACTGTTTATCGATGTTTGAGTACTGTGCCTAGTTCATGTGTGTATTGTATTTTGGCAACGTGATGCGGCCTTTCATGAATCATGTTAGACTTGTATTGTAAAAGTCAATAGCCCTAAGTTGTGGGCATTTGAATTAAATACAAAAGTCGACATTGGAAAAAAATGTATTTCTTAAACTGTTTTTTGTGTATCGTTTTTCATGCATCAATCAAATTTATCAATCAAAATCAAGACTCAGCTGATTCGCGGCATTATAACCATTAAAGTGCGATTTTATCTACAGAAATGATGATACAAAACTACTTATATCGCGTTCCATAATAATCCATAACGTTACACAAAAAACATTCATTTGACATTAATTATTTGTTTTAAAATAGAACTATATGCATACATACCTTAAGTGCATTATTAAAACGTCTGTTAAATATTCGAATTAAATGCAATGTGAAATATGCTTACATTTCATCTGAAAATACTTATATTCGCATCTTTAATTTTGGAAAAAACATGAAAGAAATGTTCAATGACGTTTGTAATATGACAGACATATCATTCTTCGTTTTAATTTTGAAGTTCTGCTAAAAAATACTAAGGAATCACTATTTGCATTAAAATTGTAAGTAGCTTATCGAAAAAAATTGAAATCGGCTTTCCAAGGTTGCAATATGTTGTTGCGTTGCTGACTTAGTGACTTGACCTAAATATTCATGAGCCAACGTCCTTGTTTATATGAATTCATTTATTTGATATTTCGCTGATAAACATGTTTATTACAGCCGATAAACATGTTGAATACTGCAAAAAAGAGTTTTTCTTGTTTGCTCATTTCTACTGATAAAAGTTTCAAATTTCAATAAAATAATTTTTGAATTCTAAATAGTATAACTATACCCGATTAAACATTTTATCTTCTCAACTTATGATAATAATAAATACAATTATTTACTTAATGAATTTAACCGTGACGTGTTTTATCGTTGTAGATTTGAACAAAGTTATGAGTTCCAAAATCGTGTAATAAATTAAAAGTCAACCCAACCATAATAATATGTCTAAGGAAGATACTGCATACACCGAAAAGTACATACGCTCAAGTATGCGTCATTTAAAGGGGCCGTCCAACAGATTTTGGCATGTATTGAAGCTTGTCATTAAATGCTATAAATGCTTTATATTGATAAATTCAAACATTGAACTATAAATCTCCAGTTAAAAACAAGAATTCAATTTAAAAATAAAAAGGAAAACAAGTAACATTCAACAGGGTTCGAACCACTAGCCCCTGGATTCATTGAGTCCTGGGGTGAAAAGCCTCGCACCTAGACCGCACCTAGACCACTCGACCATCCACGCTCACAATCGGAGCGGATGTATTGTTTAGCTATATAAGCAATCCTCGTAGTTTCCTAAAATATCGAATCGCGTCGATACGACGCTTTATCTGTTGGACGGCCCCTTTAATGTGTTAAAACATACATACTATAAACATTGAGCATCGATAAATTGCTACAACGATCTTCAATGTACATGAGGGACTGTCGTGTCACTTATCAATTCATATGACATAAATGAAGATATCATTTACAGTTACTGTATATATGGATAATGAATTAAATGAGCATGTGTATGCTATATAGAATGGCGAGTGGTTTCATAATAAACGCAACGAGAAAGATTACTTGAAGAATATATGAGCAATTCTTAGGTAATCATACCAGTGATTACCAAAAACATTATAAATTACATTTAAAAGTAGCTTAAGTCAACTGAATTTTGAGGAAATATTAGGTTTTAAATATACAAATGATCACCCGCATTAAACAATTAAACGATCGTTAACAGAAGGCATCATGTTGTTGTTAACTGTAAAACGTCTATTTGAGCGTTGGGGTCGTCTCCAAAAGAACGCTATTGCTTTAACTTAAATGTCATGTGAGTGCTCGCACTCTATACGCGTTTTCACAACGTTGATATTGTGATTCCTTGGCGTTTACGTGCCTATCATCTGCGACGTCGACAAAGCGTCAACATACAGCTATTGGCGTGTATTCTACTGCAAACCTCGTCGTGTTCAATGCAACTCTACTGCGACGGTACAGCGTATGTGATGCGTATATGATTACAATTATTAATTTCTGATGACCTTTTGTAATTTAAACTAAATTCAACAGCAAAGTCTTAAGTTCTTGTACGGTAAAGAGCATACCGCCAAGTAAAGGGAAAGTACATAGAAAGAAGACCAGAGCGACCCGAACACAAATACATATTTACATATTACAATAAAGATCTATTTAGCGACAGTTCTATATAGCTTTTGTCGTACTTCAATTATTGTGTTATATACCATGCTTTTATCAAGACAAACTGTAATATTTTGAAGAAAATTATTATTGCGTATAGTTCATAGTATAATGCCAGCTTAAACAATATTATTCAATAATTTCTTAACTAAGTTAATATTCTGCGATATTTAATTACCGTGATGAAATACAAATAGTATCAGGTAGAACATTAGTGTGCTAGAATGCGTTCAATTCCAAAGAGCGCATTATAAATAATTATCCAGTTAGTTGCAAATTATCCATGCTTACTGACAGGTTGGGATCGAAGTAAAAACATTTTAAAAGTCCATATTCACACGTATAACAAATTGAAACCGATTAAGATTGCTCGTTGGAAGTGGATTTGTTTATTGAAGAACACATGTTTTGTGTGTTATATATGTGTGCATTACCACTCAGGTTCAATAGGTTATGGAATATTTTATATCAAAACGAAGTGACGTGACTCTCAACTACCATTAAACTAAACAATATAATGTATTGACACACACTTTGTTCGTTACATATGGACATTAGATTTGAACGTTTAATTGGTACCAGCGGATTGGTTCCATGGCGCGACGTCGATTTGTGACGTAACGTTAAATACGTGACGTCGTTACTTAGTGATGTACTAGATTGACACAATGATTATATATATATATATATATATATATATATATATATATATATATATATATATATATACATATATATATATATATATATATATATATATATATATATATATATATATATATATATATATATATATATATATATACATATATATATATTGGATCGCGTATAAATGTTCATACCAAAAGCGGGTATTTGGCGTTTATATTGTTCCCACTATAGGGGAAATAGTAAATTACGGAATTCCCATTTTCGGGGATAATTGTCAGTAAACAACAAAATACGGAAATTCCCATTATCGGGGAAATTTCTAAACAGCAAATATAACTACAATTATCTGCATAATTCACAAACAGATTTCTGACAAAGCCATGGTTTACATTTTATCGTTGGGTTATTGAATACGCTGCGAACAGTTTTATATTTATTAAATGCTTATAAAGGTTATTATTCATGAGCATGCAGCTGCAATCAAACAATTAAAAACCTGTCAACCAATGTTCCTGTGTAAACGACTTATCAACTTTTTTTAGAAAACGTATATAATTTAATGATTATGATATTATAATTCAGGCAATACTCGCGGGCATTAAAAAGTTGACGGTGTGCATTTTACAATATAAAAACCTCACGCGGCGAATTTCGGGTGCTCAATGACTTAACTAATAACTAAATCAAAATACATCAGGTGTGAGTTAATAACATATAAAACACTGTTATTGCAGCCAACATAAATTGCCTATGAAGAGCATGAGTATTTGAAAAAAGTAAATTACATACTTGTTCATAGGCAGGCGTGTTTTGTTCATACAATGTTTTAACATGGTACTTTAAAATATTGTACACAACAGCTTAATACTTTAATTATATTTGAAATATTTCAAGTGTATGTTTTATAAATAACACTGGCATAAGTCGTTAATGTAAACGTTTATCTGAAAATGAATTCATTTGTGGTATATGCCCATTTATCAAATCGTCAATAGTATCTCGTACGTCATTTATTCAAAACGTCTGACTGCGCATCTTTCTCTAGAATATATGGAGGATATTTGTTAGATTCGGTGGATTATTGATTTTAATTAACGAGTGATCATATAAAATAATATTTTCACAAGTAGCGCAGCTAAGAGTGAACATTTATATTTTCTATGATCACGAGTGAATCAAAATCGATACTCCACCGAATCCACCAAATTTTCTTTTCATTGTATGTTTAATTTCACCGTTTATATACATTGTTAAAGAATTTAACTAAAGAATTTGGCTGGGATAATGACGTCATTTCGTCAAAAAATGTCATTTCACAGTAAACTGTGAAAATTATCGATACTTTTCACTGTTGATTTTCACTGTTTGAAACAGTGAAATTATCAGTTTCAATTCACTGATATTTCTATATAAACCACCGGAAAGCATACAATAAATTTTCAGAACTGTGTACAGTTTCAATGTTAAGTAACTACTTTACCCTCGTTAACGAACTGTTACAGTAAATAAAACTAATCATTAAAGATCCTTGGTTCAACAACTATACAAAATAACGTCATTACATGCCATGATGTAATTATCTAAGCGAAATTATCTCTGTATGTATTTAAAGTATAAACTGAGAAAGCATAAAATACCACATAAAATATGTCGACTTTGGTAGAATATCAATTCCTAATGCACTGGTAATCATAAAAAATGAGTGACTCGTTGATGTTCAATTCAAGAACACATCATCTTTATGATCACTGATCAATTACAAATCATTAATAAACATAACAAATCAAATATATCATACTGTTAATTAATCATAATAGGTTATGTTTTTAATTAACGAATACTGATATTTTAATAATTATTGTAAACGAAATTAATTAAATTACCATTGTGTCGTTTTATCTAACCTGTTTTACATTAGATAAAATTGTGTTGTTTGAATGAGATTATACACATGGAACAAAGAGAACACAAAAGCAAAAGCAGTATATGTGTTCTTCCAATTAATTTGCTTAAGTTTGTGGCGTTGTGACCATGTGATCTCTATTGACATCAATTAACAATATAAAACAACTTAGTGTTTGGCAATTATATTTCTCTATAAGCGCAGTAAAGGTATTATGATGCAATGAATTGGTAACAAATGAAACTGATTGTAGTTTAATATGATATTGTAAAACATATATTTTTCATACGAAATTATAAATCTATATAATGAATACCATTGTTTCATTGAATACTTTGATATCGCAATGTCAAGGTATGCGGAATCAAACTATCTAAAATAGTATTGTTTCGCTTGAAGTGGCAGCCTTCTTTTGTTTAATGAATTTGAGCAGAAATCAAAAAGGGACTGTCCAACGGATTTGCAAATTGACACAATAACAAAGTTGTTTCAGATTCGCACATTTTTGTTTTTGTTATGATATGTTTTGAGGAAATAGTAATACTAACCATTTACCATACTCTTAAATATCCATTATATGCATATTTTGACGATTTGAAAACATTAAAATTATAAAGCGTCGTGCGACGCGAAACGATTGAATCATTTGGAAAGTTCTGTTGTTGTAGTTATATTTTGGGAAACTACGAGGATTGCTTATATAGGTAAAAATATACATCCGCTCTAAGCATGAGCATGGATGGTTGAGCGGTCTAGGCGAGGTACTTTTTACACCAGGAGTCCAGGATTCAGTGGTTCGAGCCCTGTTGAGGATTAATTATTTTATTTTTTTTAAATTGTATTCTCGTTTTTTTACTGGAGATTTTTAGGTCAACTATTTAAATCGATCAATATAAAGCATTTAATGACATGCTTCAATACATGACATAATCTGTTGAACGGCCCTTTTAAATGTCGTGTGCAAAATTTGACCAAATTAAGAGCATACAAAAATGACATATTACAAATATTTGTTTAAAACATTGAAACTTATAGGAGTATTTTTTAAAAGCAGGTCGTTTTAATGATAATTAGCTTTGAACTTTAAAAAAATGTTTGTTTCTTGAATTGAAATAAACGCGTTCGGCATCTGTACAATATACTGACAACACTTTAGGCTTAGCTATTTTCATATAAATGTAACAAACTTAACCATCTTTATTGTATCAGTTATAACATCGTTGTTTTAACAAAACGGTGTATATATTAATATTGTAAATATAAACACTTTTGCTATTGAATTGACATTGTTAAATGTATACGACGCGCCCTGTGAATCCGACAAGAATACCGGTAACGTTTTGATGCATTGACGCGTTCGTACATCGTAAGGTTGTGGATCGATACAGAAAAAAGGATTGTCAAGGAAATGTTAGCACTATTGTTCTGAATTCACAGCGTTAAATCCAATCCAGCGACGAATGTGGGTCATACGACGACTGAGATACAGTATACATGTTGGTGGAAAGCAGAGTGCAAGTATTTCCCTATTCTTTATAGTTTACGTAGTGCATTGAGCACGTTTGAGTGTGTTCTTTGAGAGCCTAAGTTAGAAAGACTCTGGGTATTCCAAATAACAGCATCGCACATGAACAAACTACATTGTTATCAACGATTAAATCTTAGTGTTGTTTTTTCAACGCCTCATGATAACGGCCATGACTACTTATTATATGGTCATGAAAACGGCAACAGTATTCAGTACCTAAGTTGTCGCTTGATCCACAGGCGTCGCTGGAGTCGATAGAACGGTGTGAATTTGAGTTTAGCACAATGGCGTGCTGATTGAGACTATTCTGTGATATGTAGCATACGTGTGTCCAGGACTTACACATTAACAGAGAAATTAGGACTTATTACTGTACTTACTAGAAAAATATAGAACACTTAAGGTGTACAATATTTGGTAAGCTTAATTGTTAACTGAGGGGAAAATTAACTGAGGCGATGGTAATTATTTACACTGATATTCCGACGTATGTATTATGTATTGTATTTCAATATTTTTATAATATTAACGAAGTTTCCATGGACACATAAAAAAATCAATTTTAGTCAAGCTCATCCAGAGTTGTACTTCCTTGTAATTAAATTTACTGGCAACATAATTGTAAACTTTTTAAAAATATCAGCTGTTTGATATGATTTCCTTTTAGTCATGGATATTGTAATATAAAAGACGTAATACAAGATCAAGTTAACTGGAGGTATGATGCGATCATTGTTTGTTTGTAGAATTTAAAAAAATATATCTTTAACACTTTACTCGCCCCGACTACTTGAAAATCATCTGTAATGTAAACATGCTGTCACAATATGCGATTTTGTAACAAAAAAGTATAGCAAGGTTATCTTTATGTTTTAAAACATCATTAATTCGTTTCAATGTGTAGAGTGCAGAATATCTAAACATTAGCCATTTTATTATTTTGCCGCTTTATAGTATGGTTTGTTTATAGAAATAAATTATATTCCTAGCTATATCCAATTAAGCGGAAAGTATCACACGTGGGTGTTCTTATAATACTTTGACATTAATAAATAAAATAAATAAAAAAGTTACTTAATAACCGAGAAAATTAACACAACAAGATCATCACGTATGGAGATTACATATTTAAATTATGCTTTATCTGACCATGTTACAGCTTAGAAAGCAAATGTTACAATGTGTCATATTTTAATTTCAAAGACATGTCGGACAATAATATAAATGTTATCATAAAATTTGTTAACGATAGCATGAGTCTCATAAGTATTCTCTTAAGGAGCTAAATATTTAAATAAGTGCACACAATTCAAATCGTCTTCAAGAAAGTTAAATTGTTTACATTTGCTAATTAGATGCGAATGTCATCGTCCTGATTCAGTTGCAAGCCTGTGTGCGAATACTTTGAAATGGGTTAATTCCATTCTAAACGTGTGAAAAATGCTAGCATTTAATCCATTTATGCATAGCGTCTAGAAAAAAGGCCTTGGCAAACAGCGTAGACCCAGATAAGACGCCGCATGATGCGGTGTCTCATCAGCGTCTGCACTGTCTGCTTAAAGATATTCAAAATATAGAAATAAATAAACTATACAGCCCTAATTTTGGAATACATTAATCCGATTGAGAAGGATGAGAGAGTCCACTAGGCATAAATGGGTTAATATCTTCACTGTCCTTGTTTGAACAAAAAAATTCGTTGTCTAAAATTATATACACAATTATTCCAAACTTAACATTATATGAAGACAATCTGGTCCTAGAGGGTTAATTATTTTATTTTGAGTATATACCAACACTTGTTAACATAATTGAAGATAAATCAGTTTGATTAGAATACAAGTATTCAAGTTAAGCTTTGGTTCAAAGTGCTTATCAAAATGTTCAAATTTTTAAAAATTCAACAAGACGCCCTTTCATTTTATAACTGGCTTTCAATGTCTGTCCTAAAAGTGTGTCATATGTTGCTGAAAACAAAACCATTTGTACATATGTAAAGTCTTTACAATTTTCTAGACATGTCTTGGCAGATGACTGTTTAAAGTCTATAATTGCCCACTTTTCTTTAAAAACGTAATAGTTTTTTATGAACACATAGTTACCATGTTGCTTAGTACTAAAATAACATATGTTAACCATTCTTCAAATAAAGTTGTGGATTCCCATACACAATATTGTCATACATATTCAATACAAATATAAACATACAAACATTTACTATTTCAAATTGTCAAGCATCTCATGTTGGTAATTATTATTGAAATACATTAACAGCAAAAAGGTCACCATGAGTCCCCTTTTCTTTCTAATAATTGCATGTTTTATTATCAAAATGTTGTGTACCAGATAGTACACTAATGTAAGCATATTTATTCTTTCACTTCCTAGACAACACTTCATAACTAAATTAGACTTTCCACTCCACAATAGTTCAATCGAGTATTTATAATTTTATAAAACAATTTTCGAATAGCTATTATCATTTTGATCTATATATATATATATATCTATATATATTACCACGGTCATTTATATCATATTATTATGCAATGAAAATATAAACCTGTAAAATATGCAAAATCAAGCCTTTATTTAAAAATTTACAAACGACACCCAGACAGAAATCGTTCGATACGTGCTTTATGAAATCGTTTATAATACATGGAAAACTTCCTTGGTTACTCATGTATTAAACATTGAATTAAAATAAATCTCTATCTGGGTTAACAAAACGTTATGCCTGGATCATTAATAGATTTATAATATCGTCCAATATTATATGTCGGCTATTGATCTGACTTCAGTAGCGTTTTTATATATTTTAAAGTAAAACGATTCCAATATGTTTTGTTTTTAAATATCGAATACGTTCTAAAATGTGCGCCCCTTTTGTTGCATGTAGTTTGGTTATTGTTGTTGTTTGGATTCTTAGGCAACATAGTAGTCCAGATTATTAAATATGTAGACCATACAATACAGTAATATCATACTAAAACCTTCACAATCAAGCATAATTATGATATGGCAATACGGATACATTTGTTTGCACTATCTTTGTTGAAAAACCATTTTTAGAAGTTAGAGCTCCCCATTCATATCATTGGAGTGTGTGAGCAAAAGACCAATCACTGCATAAAGCCCAAGAAATCTAGCCAGACATATATATCAACCAAAATTACGTCGAAAATAAATTTCAGACTCAAGATTTATCGTGTATGTCTATCTACATATTTCAAATTGAATACATAGTGACATGGAAAATAATGTTCTTAATTAAAATAATTTCAAACGTCCTATTATTGTTACGATGTTCCAAAATTTTCAGTTGTATGCCCGTCCTATTGTCTTAATTATAAATGCACTCTTTTAGAACCAAACACGAGGAGCTTCATTTGAATGAGAACGGCAGCGCATGTTTATTATTGTGAATTAAATGCAGAATTTTCATTGTATGAAAAAATGGTCGGTGCTGCTTTGTTAGTAATTCATAATTCCATGTTGCAATTTGGCATTCAACATTACTGTTTTCGCATTCAACCAGTATATACATTAATCAAAGGCAAATTGTCCCATCTTGTACGCTAGACGTCAAGTAATCGAAGCGGCCGTATAATCATTATAAATAAAGAGTAATGCGTCTTAAGCAAATTTGAAGATACGTCAATCACCGATCTGTTTTGTCTGAGAGGTTTGGGCAAATTACACATTCCCAAATACGCAGCTATAAAAACTGTGGTTATTTGTAAACACGACAATCGTGTTCGAACTTTATCTACAACTTCTACTCCCATTACTACCCCCGCTACTGCTACTACTAATACTAAACTACTACACCAGCTACAGCAACTACTACTTCGCCGCTAAAACAAGTCATGAATACTAAAACTACTCCTTCTACTACTGATAGTAATCAGAGCGCTGAAGGCAATGCAGTTTTTAGCTCTTTAAATTGATTCAATAATATTTACAGCCACATGCCATGAAGTTCGACATTTTAACGAAAGCCAATCAAAAGGCCGCGACAAATGCATTTCTGCAATGTACTATTCTTGTCTACATATTTGCACAAACCTCAGGTAAATGAAATCGGTTTATAGCCTCTCAAATTATTTTTACATCATTTACACAGACTTCGATTTTGATTACAAATATTTAAACATATATTTAAAGCATATCTTAGTTGGCGCTAAGGAAAATTATGTGAGTCTAACAACGAGTGAACTGCACCACCATTAAAAAAAATAAATGTCTTGGTATTGAATTCTCAATCAACCACATTAAGATATTAAATACTTTTTGCTTGAATTAAAATGCTTAATTTTATTTATTTTCATTTCATTTTTATTGATTTTCATGTAATGACATTAACGTATATCACCTCTACTCCGTCCACACGCCCGTACCATTTTTTTAACAACGTACCATCTACTGCAGGGTATAAGTCGTAAATTGACGAATGTTTCTATAGTTTCAATGGGTTAATACTTTCTTATCGTGTGCATTTATTCCTAAGTAAATTTGTCATTGTAAAATTCTACACGTACTGAGTTGCACGTCTATTTTTAGTTACAGCACCCGATCTGTTGCAAAACGCTTTTATTGCATGGAACACACGATAGCAACAATTTCGCGCTCTTATTAAAACAAGTGTTTTAAACGGCGTACATGTTTAGTGAACGGTGTACCCTGAAGATGCGTACAAAAGTAATTAAGCAGCACATATTAACACTTGGCTATAGAAAAACTAAATAGACGTGTACTGGCATCAAATTACTACCGCGTCAATTATTTAAAGGTTATTGAGTTAACAACTTACTCGCCATAAGGATTCAATCACTCATCATTATCTTTTAGCTTTTCATTATTAACTATTGCTTACAGTTAAAAGTATTGTGGATGATGCCCGACATTGTCTTTAATGTACTGTTTTAATTACCGTTTTATATAACGTCAGTGGTAAAACTGTAAAATTTGCAAATCTATCTGCGATCAGCGCTTACTTAATGACCGACGTCAATACAAACAAATAGTTTTCTCGGAACCGACTGGAATGCAATAAAGTAACATGAGACTTTCTCGTGACGCGTTTGTGTCAGCACAAATGACTCTGTAGTGTAGCTTTGCATGGTACGTTCGTCATGCTTATTCTGGACAATTGATCTATGGGGTGTTTATGGCGATTACGGGTAGAATAAGGGTTTTTGTAAACCAGAAGTTTATGGACGGGTCATCGCTGAGTCTTCACTACTACATACTGTGCATACTTTCCCCCGTGACATGTGAGAGGAAAATATTAAATTTTGAGCCAAATTAGGTCAAATTTACTTCGACTGCTGGGTTTTTCGTCAAAGAAATACTGCTGATCCATAACGACCTGCGCGCGGTGGCCAATGCTACCTTAATGTGCACAGGTAGACAATTGAAACACAATTTTTGTCAGGTTTCCCTTACAAGGTTACTCTGTCAAGGAAGTTTTGACAATTAAAAAATACCTTCTTCTCGCTTCTCGCGCGCATCGCAACCTTTATGGCCTCGCAAGACGACGTCACAAGCCGTCGACCTGAAGCCCAGAATGACTTCCCCAGCACGTTACGCTTACTGACTATCGCCGTCCTGAAACACTTCCATTAGCTTCATAGGGCCACAACCTCACGTTCTGGGTCTGCATCTCTGCCCAAGGTCCATCCCGTCCGTCTTCTACGCTTCCGCCTCCGCTTCTCCATTCCCTCCTACGGCGATGTATTGAAACCCCTATCTACGGCAAAGTACCATTCCGCTTGGCGATCCTTCCAAGTTCTAGGGGTCAGCGAAGTCAGCGGTAGAGGACGTCCGGCTCGAGGGATATCGCAACTCGCTGGATTAACAGAGCCGCCTGCAGAAGTTCATTCTTATACGACGATGTAGTGATACCACTATCCACCTAAGGAGAATTACGATTCCACTTGGCGATTCTTTGGAGAAGTATTTGAGAAAATCTTATTCAGGTGACTCTCGACCCGGTCGGGATGTGCACGCTCCAGCTGCTGACTGAGCTCTTTTAAAAGAGCAAATACCGATACCTCTATAGAGAAACCTAGATTGTTTCCACAATGGCCCATTTTTACATGTTACATTTCAATCGCGAGATGAAAGATAAAATTTGCGGCAATTTTGGCGATCGGACACGCTTAAATATAATATCCTGACTTTGAAATAAAGTAAGAAAAAAGGTGTTTGAATAACTATATTCAAAAAAGGTTTAAATTGTTGTGTTTTTTATTTCAAATATTAGTGACATATTCATTGTATCAAATTTGTGTTATAAAATACACGTAAGGTATTCAAACCACACTTAGATGTTCGTAGAAAATATACTACGAGAGATCACATCATATGTGTCCTCACATGGCTTATTATGAATTTATGTGTTCACCATCGAAACATGTTGTACTTTAATATTTCATTAACACGCAGTTTTCGTTTGAGGCCTTCAGGGTCGCGCCATCCAAAAGTAGGTCGTACAGCGCTTCGGCTAGCGTAGCTCGAGTACCAAGTCAGAATGCGAGGTATTTGTCAAACATATTTCAAACACAATAATATCGAAAATGATTAATTCAAACATGTTTGTTGTTTTCTGTTGAGACATAGCCAACATGGATACAATATTTCTTATTATAAATAATTTTCTCAATTTACAGCGTTTTACTTATCATTATTAAATTATAATGAAATAAAATTTGTATGTATATGCAATCAGAAAACAGTTTTCTTTCACTTTTTTGTTTGTTTTAAACAATTAAATAATGGTTCTATTGATCACGTAGTATAATCGTTTTTTGTCCGTTTTTTTCTCCCGTAAATCTAATAAAGAATCGGTTGTCATTGAGGTTGCTAATAGCTTCGCACGTGTATGTGTATATTTCAGAGTTCATTTGTTCAGTCTCGCTGCGTCTTCGCGAATGCATAATTTGGCTGACCTACCCCAGGGCCTTTAAGGAGAGCTGTGCTACGCGATTATAACGTAACACTCAATATCGTTTTAATTAGGATCAATATGTTTTTCACAGTGAACTCTTTCACGCCGCGGACTTTTTCTCGGCGCGAAGGAGTGTTGAGTGCGATAAGGTGAACGGTAGTACCTAGAATACTACTACTACTACTACTACTACTACTACTACTACTACTACTACTACTACTACTACTACTACTACTACTACTACTACTACTACTACTACTACTACTACTACTACTACTACTACTACTACTACTACTACTACTACTACTACTACTTCTACTACTTCTACTACTTCTACTACTACTACTACTACTACTACTACTACTTCTACTACTTCTACTACTACTACTACTACTACTACTACTACTACCACTACTACTACTACTCCTATTTCTACTGCTCCTACTCCTATTTCTACTGCTCCTACTACTTCTACTACTTTTTCTTCTACTACTACTACTACTACTTCTTCTACTACTACAACTACTACTACTGCTACTACTACTACTACTACTACTACTACTACTACTACTACTACTATTTCTACTACTACCTCTACTACTACTACTAATTCTACTACTACTACTACTACAACAACTACTACTACTTCCACAACTACTAATACAAATACTAATACCAATACTACTACTACTACTACTACTACTACTACTACTACTGCTGCTACTACTACCTCTACTACCATATCTTCTTCTATTACTATAAATACTTCTAATATAATTTCGATTACTTCTTCTTCTGCGTCTTCTACTACTCCCACTACTACTATATCTTCTACAACTATGTCACTGCTACTAACAAGCCGCCGACGACAACTTTAACCACTACTTGTTGATTATTATAATGTTTGTTATTCTACTACTGGAACTACTTCTGCTACCGATACTGCTGCTGCTTCTACTACTACTACTACTTCTATTGCAACAATGTTTACTTCTACTACTACTTCCGTGACTACTACTACCACTTTTAATAGTTAGATTGTTATAACTATTTATGACAGAAGCCACTTCACAGGGATGGCATTGTCTAAGTTGTAATTCAATTACTGGTTTCAATGACACACTGCTCAGGACAACTTTTATACGCAATCAAATTGTACAACTGTATGCGGGCAAAACGAAAAACAAACTCAACGGCAGTACGACAAACACGTCTACAGAAATACAAGTCTTAACACACTTTATTCCCACTTTACCGATAATTGTATATTGCATATTATCCAGACGCGTTAATATGGGGTTTATTTCTGTACCTCTCCAAAGGGGATTCAATGCATTTATCATAAGTAAACGTTGCTTTTTGTGTTGCTATGTTGTTGTTTTTTTTGTTTTGTTATCGCTTTTACGACAGTAAAATAATTAGCTAACTATGAATTTGAAACATGATTAAGACAAATATAAGGGACGTTGTTGTGATAAAAATAATTAATTTTGTTTTAGAATTTGAAATTATATGTTTTGCGAGACAAATGTTTGTAATAATACTTTGGGATAAAGTCGTACCAGTAAGAGTAGAGGCAAAGTAACAACATTTCTTTAAACTTGTTTATGTCCGGAGTCTGTAGTTTTACACCTAATTATAACACTTTAGCTTATCCATTTTCTTATTTATTATATATTTAAGTTTTCCTGTCCAAACTGTCTAGTAGATGTTGTTACACAGGAGCCTACTTATCTGATGGAGGCGATAATCTTAATAGCTCATTTAGAAAAGAACATGACGCGAAGTCCTTTATTTATTTAAAAAAATCACATTAGCAATTATCAATGCATCTTAGCTAATACCACTTTTAATTCATGGTATTGTTTTTTCTTACATAATATCAAGAAAATTACAATAAAGTAAATCATCCATAATAGTAGTCGTGCATGTTGATTTTCTTAGGGAAACTAAAACACATTAATATACGACATTACAATAGACGCAATAACCTTCGCATTCATCATTAGATAAGAAACTTGAACGCTTTGGTTATATATGTATAATAAATTATTGTCAGCGATTGTCTTCTACCATTCATCGATGCCAACGATAGTGATAAGGTCAAAATAGTTGTCGATAATAGGTTGTTGGAAATAGAGCTCTTAAATGGCTTAGGATACATGAAAAGAGTTTACATGTACAGGTAATAATCGTAATATGATTGACTTAAAATTCTGTTTATTAATGCAGAGAGTTAGGTCGTAAAAAATGTTTGACGGTCCTGTATTGTAAATACATGTGTACCCTGCAAGTAATGTTATACGCTTTGAAAACTACTTTGAATCTAGATTGAGCCCAATCATTTACCAATATAGTATTGCATTCAAATAGTGTATACATGATTATTAGGGTAGCCTGTACAAGTTGTATACTGAAATCTGTATTTTGACTTATGAGGTAAGAATACTCAAATACGTTTTATTCATGGTAAGCTTTTGAATTTTAGTTTGAATTAGTCTTGAATAAACATTGAAACTCATTTAACATCTACCCCCGCGGACATTGACCACACGCAAATCATGTTTAATGGGTTTTGCAAAATTTACACAAATTATAATTACCGGTTATACGTTATGTTGATGGCACATTTCAAGTACTTCGGACATGGCGTTTCAGCTGACGGTAGTTTCATACTTGTTAAGACTTGTACGTGCCAAAAGACCGCACAATCTGAGGAAATGCACACAAATGTGACTAACATTGCTTTGTTTTTGTTTTATAATTAATTATAGATTATGTTTTATAATACATGTAATTATACCTTCAAGTTAATTTGTGTGATGTTTGTTTTTAGAAAAAAAAATACATTTTTTGAAATAATGTACACATAGGCAAATTACATCCATATATAAAATTAAAATATCAGTTTACATTTAAGTTATCCCCTAACATTCTCGTCAAGCTAATGATATTTCCCATTATTCTATTTGTGGTTTTGTGTTTGTGTTTGTTTAATTGTTCACACAAGTTATTGAAAAAAGATTTTGTTAACATTACGTTTATTTTACACATTAAACAAAACTGATACAATTCGTTTAGAAATATGTATGAAAAACCATCTGCGGCTTGATCAAGCTCGTCGTAACATATATATAGCTACTGACATATTGAGTGACCGTATGTTATTTCAGACCCTTCATTTTAAGGTTGGTTTGATACAATGCCATTAAATCTTTCCGTAAGCAGAATACTGATTCCAAGCTCTCTTAATTCTTATCACATTTCCAATTAATGTAACATGAAACCTTTAGTTGGTCGTAAAACACAAATGTAATCTGTAAAACTAAATGAACATTAACCAATAAAACGGAAAAGTTATATTGCTTTGCAAGGAGGGTCATATACAATTAAAGTCAATGCCGAGCAACTGCGTAATTATGTTTCCTTTTCATTTTTTTAGATCGTATTATACAATCTCTGTTTTTAAAATATCTGTATTTCAAATTTTCTGCTATTGTGTTATATTTGACATCGTCTTTAAGGTTCATTAAAATGACTCCAAATACACATCTGACATAAAACATACAAAATTAAAGAGCTGGGAAAATTGATGAGAAAGACAACTTAAAATGTCTGTGTAATTTCATATCGTGGCTTATTTATTTGTCCCTGAATTAACAGTAACCATATTTGAACATACGTTCTGGAATGTTCGCACTTATGTGCACATACGCACTTGACAGCTAATGTTTTTCTACAGGAATAACACAAACGGTAATGGAGCACACGCATATAACGCCGTTTGCCATTTACATTAAAAGATCAGTCAAAATCGTATAATTAAAATAAACATTGCACGTGTAATGTCTAGCTAAATCGGTTAATGCGTTAAAGTATAACAGTTTATGGACCGCAATATGTATAGCATTATTCCTCGAATACTGATCAAACGCACATGAGTATTTTATTACCAGGCGCACTTTCTATACACTTAATTGGGGGAGTCTGATGCCATAATTCTACTTGTTAATTTTGTCTCATTAAGTACCTCTAACTCTGTTTTCATTCGAACTCTGTCGACATATAAACAAAGCAACTAATCAATTACTATGT
Source organism: Dreissena polymorpha (assembly GCF_020536995.1). Lineage (NCBI taxonomy): Eukaryota > Metazoa > Mollusca > Bivalvia > Myida > Dreissenidae > Dreissena > Dreissena polymorpha. The sequence continues at coordinate 5,397,212 of NC_068366.1, read as the reverse complement.
TTTGAAGCTAGCAGTTATAAAAGACTGTATTTCTTTACCAGGACGTTGATTTTTTTTACTCTAAGATATAACTTGTTTTGGAAATGTAAGTATTTAAGTTTAGTTATTGCTTAGGTGTATAGCATTAAACATCAATTTAATATGCATGTTATACCCCTTCGCAATTTAACATTTCGTTATAACAATACCGTTATATACATATGAATATAAGAGAGCTGTGAATATTTAGTTTGGATACCAAAAGACAACATGTCCTTGCTTTTCATTATGTGTTGTTTACATTGCAAGGATAACATTTTATTCCAGTAATAAAGTAAACATGCGTCCGAATTTATATTAATGTTGATCATGTATATATCAAGCTTATTTAAAACAACAAGTATACAGAAGTGGTATGCTTTCGAGGATGAGCTGTTAAACTATTAATATAACTCGTGCACAACACAATGTTGTTCATTAGCTTAGCCGGTTCAAGTTGCAACTAAAAGTCCTCACTTCCTCGGTAACGGTTCGTGTCCAGAAAGTTATTAATTCGATGAATGTACGCGTACAAAAACGCCTGAAAAATATCGAACGTATTGCGTCATAATATGCTTGTTGTCAAGTTTACTAATATGATCTCTTATTGCTGCAGGGAAAAATGATATATCTCACCTTATCTATTCGATGGAACAAAATACACTGGAAATATTGATTTACAGAGCCTGTAGCACAACGCACGTGATCAGTGAGAGGATGTTTAATTAAATAAATATAGCTCGTTTTCGAGTCACATTAAAATGCTGTGAAATAAGTTGTAAAATTATAAATTACAATATTGAAATCAAATATGATCTTGGGAAGATTACATAACACAAATATATATGTAATTATTACATAAACAAGATGTTCCAGTTTATCGTACATGTGTGTTGTAAGAACCCCTTTAAAGTGGTCCAATCAGCAAAGTAGTTTTGTAAATCTTCTTAAATGTAGGGCTTTAATCAGATTTACTTTTTTCCTTTGAGAAGTTAGACCATTGCAATATATTGCCAAAAATAGTTTATGTGAAAACCTAAAAACAAATAATAAAACAAATCATAAAAAAACATCCGCTGACGAGCATAATTGTTTTTTGGATTACAAAACACAGTCGACACTAGACCATAATCAACATCGACGGGTTACTTTATATAATTGATAGTATGGTCTTAAGAGTATGGCGGGACACCATTTAAGTTCCATATTATATTTCAATATCGGCGTTATTGTATAATCCTTGACGCTTTTTTGTATTCGCGGTAGCATATTTCTTATCAAAACTGTAAACGTAAACGTATAAAATGCAACGTTTTCAAACATCTTATTTAATTTCCATGAGAGCAATGATACGCAAAACCAATTATGCCGACCAAGATGTTTTAGATTTCAAGATCATTGTTTTAAACAACTAATCTTCAACATAAATTCAATGTTTACAGGCTCTTTTTGTGACATTATTTATTTAAGTTTCTGAAAGCAGCATTACGTTAGCGTTCAATCCTTAGAAAATATCGGTATCGAATAAACCAATCGAAATGATCAGTTTGAAGAGTCAAATGCAGGTCTTAAGGCAACTCAAAAAAAAACAACAACCAGTCGTGAGCTCATGCCGAAGCATATCGCGTTAAAGTCGTGCTTTATTTTAAGATTATTATATAAAATTATAATGTCCATTACAGATCAACTTTTTTAAATTTCATTAACATTATTCCATATTATTTTCATGAACACCAATCGTTCATAACATCAGACGCCCTGATAAACATTCACGTTGCATTCTAATGCATATTAATCGTTATCATCCACCAGCTTGCCTGTAGCTAAAATATCCAGTTAATATGAATGTCAGTTAAACACAAACACTTCTTTTCACTAAATGACATATAATGTGTTAATATAAAATTCATCTATCTTTAAATCAGTCTTTGTATTTGTGAAACTGGTCCTTGAAAAGACTGTCCACATATATTAAACAAATATCATTTGCAACTGCATAGATAATAGACCGGTAAAAAAACAGTGGAACATATTGTTAAAAATGCCTATCAAAGACACCACGTTAAGAAACTTACGAAACTAGAAATACCAAAAAAATCAGTTCAAACTATTTCCAATTTTGACTTTGAATTCACATTTCAATCTTACACAGAACTTCACCACATGTTGTTTAAATTAAATTGTGGTGAATTTAACACAACTGTAAAATAAAATGACACTAAGAAACTAACACTGTTGGCGCTTCAAAATTGTTATGTTTAGTGTGTTTTCTGACAAGCCCCCCAGTGTTAGTAATAATTGAATTATATTATAGATTACTACAACGTACATCTCAAGTCAGAGAAACAAATATACACTCAGCATTTCGTAGACCGTTGTAATGCAATACAAACACGCTAAGCTAATAAGTATTACGTTATTAAAATTTCCAATGATTTATAGTTGAGATTATGCCGTTTAATTTTCCATTATTTTCAACATTCGGATATGTTACATTTGTGGTTACTTTCACTTACAAAATAAATTACCTTTTACTGTACTGACAAAGAAATATTTAATATGTATTTTACCTAAGCAGATTGATAATAAGCCGATTGATAATAAGATATTAAAACTTGCTGACTGCCGTTAATCATTCATAATCCATAAATAGATCCCGTAATGGTTTTGCGTTCAGTTAACATGACAAGTTCGCAAATTTTCTGACAGTCGGTTCGCTTCGAAAGCTCGCGATCGAAAGCAAACACATTCGGAAGGAAGTTCGCTGACGAAACCATTAATGGCGGAAGGTGATGCTTTTACAAAATATGGAAATACATATGTGTATTTTTTTATTTCAATAACAATGTTTAACATTTTTGTTATCGATGAACAATCAAAATATTTGCTTCAAATTATAAAATATAAAGTTATTTTAATATCTATTTTATTACTATGAGGTCCGCAATCTGTAAACGTGATCAGCTTATAGTTCATTAGAGATAAATGACTGTACGCACAGTAGTGCAGTATGCGCTCTTAATAGCAAACTAACATGACCTATAAAAGGATTAAGTGTTTCAGACACGTAATCACAACAATTTATCCTGTCTCGCATAAGATTAGAAACATTATGTGACATATTTGGATAACGCCATTACCAATTAGTAAACCGCTTTTGAAGTATTTCTAAATCTAGTCAAGATGATAGCATTCCTCTTGATGCGATTAGCCGAATAAGATTCAGTCCTTGACCAATATAAACTTAACACATTTAAACACGCACCCGTTATATTTATTTCGAGTTCAAAGCGGTATGATAAATACAACTCGTGCGCATGTGAATTTTAATATTTAGACACAATTACAAATAAAGAAGTGAAAATCCAGCTGTTGGAGCAGTATTGCATTCTGATTACAATTTCGTGGTCCTTTATTTAAGACAAGTGACCATTTGAAAAAACAGAACGAAACAGCAGAATACGAAGCAACATACACACAGAGAAGAATAATACTGGGGGCACCGCTTTGCAACAGTCAATGTAAAGCACTGGGGTGTAAACCGGTTAAGGCTCAACCTCACACATGGCCCAGCAATTTTCATAATACATATAAATAACATAAAACTTCATAGAATTGCTTCTAAAATTAAACAACACTAATATGGAATTAAAACGCATTCAAGTTTATTACAATGTAATTATCGCAAATGATCATCAGTCCAAACGATTGTGATTTAAGTATTGTAGGCGTTTAAGTGTACGTATATGATTTAGTTCATGCTTTTATATGTAAAACTCGACACACAAAAACCTGTATTGACATAGTATAATTGACGTGTCGGTCTGCTTCATTGTAACCTATACTACTTTTAAGATGCTAATGTTTGTGCAATCTTGTTAATTCATTGATATTCATAATGTGTTTACCACTTTGGTTTTGAACTTACTAAATTGATGAAACCAAGCCCAGGTAAGAAGGCAAGTGTGATACATCGACCTTTGTATGGTCTGTCCCTAAAGTAGTTTTATATACTTGTACTATTTCCAGAATGCCAAATTAGAATACTCAGTGCATATAATTCGTCTCATAATCTTGAGAGATTGTTTTTAAATACTGTATTCACTTGATAGACGTGTTAATGTTCGTTAACTACGCAGTTTCACTGGACAAACAATCAGTAATTGATTAAACAAAATATGAATAAATAAATAGGAACAATGGTGATGGTACTTAATTGTCAACATAAATATAATCAATTGTAACTTATGAAATCTGATCTCCAAAAAAAAATTCAACAGTCCGTAAAAAGTATGTATGGTTTAAAAATACCGGAAAGAATGAAAGTGATACTCGAAAGGACAATACAGATATTTTAAAAAAGGAACCATTTAATATATGACAAAAATGCAAGCTTTTCAAAATACTTTTATTTTTTCATGTTGATCGAGCACATTGAATGTTAATTCCAAGAGTCAGAGTCATATTGATTGTGTCGGTGTTCTTTACGCAATACGAGTAAACATTACTTTATTAAGCATACAGAGCAGTTTGTAAATGTACTAAATGAAAAAAGAAGAAACATAATTATTCAATACACAATCTACTATTATTCATTCACAATGTGTATTTGGATATGTAGTTTTGCACGCTTTTAGTTTGTTACGCATCATTTGTACAAGCTACAAGTGCGATGCACATAATCGAACCCCACAAAGCATGAACTATTCCAATATATATATACTTTCTTACGATGGTAGTAAATGCTTAAACTTCGTCAGTTCACCAAATGATGCATTCATACGTACATTAAAGTCCCCGGTCATAGATATCTATATATGGGCAGAATCGTAAGAAAACGTGTTTTTATTGAGGATATCACTGAAAATCCGGTTGAAATCGGCCGAAAACAAACAATACAGCGATTTTTATTTTGGAGTCGAGTACATTAAGTAGAAAACAACCTTATTAATATTCATGATTCGACACGTTAATTCAAACCTAAACAAATACAATTGCAGATAAGGGCGAATTTAGCGGAGAGAATGTAAGAACGAATGCAAATACATCTGTTACAGACGGAAACTGAGTTGCAACGTTACGTGTTTGCTAAATCTATGTTTTATCTTCCGTATGCTAATTATGTTTAGCGAACGCTAAATATAGATATAACTCGCGACGCTGCAATCATTTTCGCCTTTTGCATGCATTTATGATCATTTATATATTATTTTATCGATTCAAACCCGATTTTGATCAGGTTTTTGATGTCAACCTTGATAAAAAATATATTGCAATGAATTTATGTAAAGTTTATTTCTCGCTATACGATTTAAATGCAAAACAACGATCTTTTACGCGACATTTGACTTTAAGATAACGTTATGAATTAAAGTAAGCAACTATTTACAAGCCATTATGACTTCAATCCGATGTGTTGATAAGGACGTCATGAAAAAGTAAGGAATACGGAAAACGAGTTTACACTGTGAGATAGGGCATGGCAATCTGGTCTTGTGTATATGATATAATCAATTACTCCAACATTTTAGTCAGATTAGCTATTGGTATAAATAAGCCAATTATATTTTTAAAATCACAGAACGGAATGATTAACAACGGCTTCGCAATTGATAGCGGACACTGTAGTGTTAATAGTTTGTTTGCAATTTACAAAGGCACTTAAAACATTTGTTTTGCCCACAACACAATGTTCTTACTTCGGACAATGAACTCATTTTATCAATGATGGTAACACTAGGCGAGACCCACGGTAAGTTTATATTTACTTTATATCAACTGTTGTATATGCTTTTAGATATGTCAATATTGGCGATGGCAAGTGTCGCAAATGATATATATATGTATTGACTTTCATTTTTGTTTAGATTAAGCAATTTGTTGAAATTGCATAATAATAACTTCGTTGTCGTAGTGGTCTGTTACGTAACGTGTCCTATACGTATAGTGCATGCTTACTTATTGATCTCAGATCCGTCGGAGCCTGTCTCCGAAGGAGCTGACGTCTATGCACGTGCAACACGACTTACACGACCCTCGTGTTTTGCATGCACGGAACACGTGCTTTCTGGCTATATAAACTAAAGATGACTGTTACCAGGGCGCACTTTTTTTTCTTTAAAGAGCTATTCGGCAGTCCGTTTTTTTAGTAACATGGGAGTCATTATAATTAATAGAAGTCTGTGTTAAAATTTCACTATATATAAATGATAGCCGCTGCGTCGGTGTTATAAACAAAGTGTGAAATAAAAATAATATGTAAAATGCAGCTCGTCGAGTTTGTTATAATCAAGTGTGACAATTAAATGAGGGTTGGCCGCATTGTTTGGTCCCGCGAACCGGATATTGAAAGGAACCGGAAAGGCAAGGAACTTAAGGAACTGTACACAAAATTGATATTTTGGATAACAATATTCGGATATTCAAGATGGCCACTGCTGCGATTAAAGCTGTGCGGACAAGATATCGGAATATATTGGAGCGAGAAGAAGAAAAACTCAAGGTAATAATTTCTTCCTTTAATGAAAATGTAGATGATGTTGAAGAATGTATCAAAAAAGTGAACAAGTGCATTCATGTGATAACAAGTGATTGTTCCAAACTATCTGAACACATGGATAAGATTTTGAAAGCAGTGGGTGAAAATGATGACTCCTCAGTGCAAGCAAAAGTTGAGTCAGACTGTGAATTGATTCTGAAATGTGAACAGGATATACTGAGGCTACAGCCTGTACTGATTCGATAAGGGAGGTAAAGAAAAAGCAAGAATCGTTTGAAAACAAAGAAAAGGAAGAAAAAGAAAAAAAAAGAAATAGAAAGTAAACGTTTAATATCTCTTCAAGAAAACATGCAGAAACTCATGTTTGCTCAAATAAACCATCAACAGGAGTTCTTAGAAGCAAAGTCAAAGGAAGATACGTTAAGTCAAGCTTCCTAAATTTAAGTTAAATTCGTTCAATGGTGATAAAATGAAATGGACAACATTTTGGGATGCATTCATTTGTACCGTACACTCGAAAACAAACATAACAGAAATTGAAAAATACAATTACTTGTTGAGTAAACTGACAGGAGCGGCCCATCGTGCGGTGGCGGGTCTGGCCAAAACAGGTGACAATTATCGTGTTGCTGTTGATATTCTCAGGGATCGCTTCGTTGTTAAACAGGATATCGTAGACATCCGCTATAAAGAGTTGATGAAAATGTCTCCGGCTTCAAACAGAGTGGAAAGTGTGAAGGTACTGTTTGATTCAATAGAACAACACCTCAGAAGTCTAGAGGTGCTAATTCAAAATATTGATCAACAAGTGTCTATTTCTTTGATTCGTTTAAAGCTGCCAGAGAATGTGTTGTATCAATTAGAACTGAGGAAAGGTGATAAGAATAAATGTTCGGTCAGAAAGCTCAGAGAAATGTTTCGGGAGTATGTTTCTGCTTGTGAACATTCACATATGAAAGGAAATGACAACAAGGAACGTGTTAAGGTTAGTGCTTAACGATCTCTAAAGATTTCAAAAACTTATCAGGCACATATTCAAACGAAAGGATCAGCCGAGACATTGTTTGTTAACAAAGAAAGCAAAGAAACACGTGATAGCTTATCGCGATCATTGTAGGTATTGTGAAAAAAACACTGCAGTGATAAATGCCCTACATACAGGACAGTCGCAGAAAGAAAGCAAACAATAATAAAACAAGTTGTTTTCGGTGTTTAATAGATAACCATAGAAGTAAAGACTGTATAATAAACAAAACATGTGTGTATTGTGGTGAACAGATCACACACCACCGCAGTCTGTGTCCTGAACAGGTTTACAGGTAAAGTACAAAGTGAAAGTGTTCATATAATTGAGAGACGTAAGACAGAAGAACAGCAGAAAAGTGCTCCACATCAAATAGAGGAAAATGTGATGATATCCTCAGGTGAAATGGTACTTATGCAAATTGCATCAACACACATATGAAACATAGTTCATACGAACTAAACAGCTAGTAGAAGTTCGACTCCTTTAAGATTGTGTTCACACAGAACGTATATAACACAAAAGTTTGCAGATAAGTTAGGCCTAAAAGGTCATAAAGAAGAGGACCAAGATGACATAGACCAACACGGAAGAAGAGGAAATCAAACTAAACACATTTGGAACTAAGCATGCCTAACCAATCAAAACAAAGTAAACAAAATTGTCTGTGAAGTTGGTTGATGGCACAATATTTCAGATTAGTGCTAACATTGTGCCAGTGATAAGTGGAAATATTCATCGGAAACAGATAGATGTTGAGTCAAGTCTAAAAATATTGTCAAAAGTGTGCAATTGGCCGACAGTCTTCCTCTTGAAAGTGAAACAAGGAGCATTGAACGTCTCATAGGTAATGACTATTACCTTGATATAGTGCTCTCTCACACAATAGAAGTGCAGCCTAGTCTCTAACTTCTTCGTTCTAAACTCGGATGGTTTCTGACAGGTAGAACGTCATACACAGAGATCGACGATGAAGGATCTAGTCTTCTGATTTTCACCTACGGTACTGAGATGTCAACCTCTGAAGTTTTCCAGAGAGTAGATAGCTGTGTTCCAAAGACACCAACTATAGAAGATTTTTGGAACATAGAAGCGATCGGTGTTGTTGACAAACCCAATTCTAATGACGATGACATTGACATGGAGAATTTCAAAGAAACATTACAGATTCAAGACGTTAGGTACATGGTCACATGGCCTTGGAAGGATGATAATATAATTCTACCAAAAATCAAAGGCCTTGCGCTCGGGCGTCTAAGGTCATGTGTCAAAAGAATGAGAAGCAATCCAAAATTTATAAAGAAATATGACACAATCCAGGATCAACTTAACAATGGAATCATTGAGAAGGCAGAATCTACAGATGGTGCGATTCCTCATCATGCTGTGATCAAGCCACAAAACTCAACAACAAAGATGCGTCTAGTGTACGATGCTTCAGCAAAGTCAAGAGAATGCAATAAATCTCTTAATGAGTGCCTAAGACGAGGACCCATTCTGTTACATGATTTATTCGGAATTCTCTTAAGATTCCGAGTGAAGAAAGTGGCTCTCGTAGCAGATATAGAAAAGTATTTTTTGCAAATCGGGTTACAGCCAAATCAGAGAGATTTTACGAGATTCTTGTGGCTGAAGGATTTAGAAAATTCAAGTGTAGATTCAGACAACTTTGAAGAATATCGATTTTGCCGTGTCCCATTCGGGATAATTTCGAGCTCGTTTCTTCTCGGAGCTACTGTAGAGTCTCACTTAGACTCATACGACAGTGAACTTGCCAAAAAATTGAAGGAAGATATATATGTTAACAACGTTGTCACTGGTACAGAGAGTGTTGATTAAGCGATTCATGTGTATCAAGAAGCAAAATAAATGTTCAAAAAGGCTTCGATGAACCTTTGAGAGTGGCTGTCCAATGATGAAATGGTGAATTATAGTATACCTATTAATGACAAAGCCAAAGTATCGAAAATCAAAGTCCTGCAACATACTTGGGATTCTGACAGTGAGTATATTTACATCAAAAAAAGTTGCACATTGGTGCCAGGTGAAATTACATCCAAACGAAAAATGTTATACGCGATAGCATCTGTGTTTGATCCAATGGGTCTGATTACCCTGGTTTGGTTGCGTGGAAAGATTCTGCTGCAAGAATTGTGGAAACTGCAATACGACTGGGACACTCCTATTGACAATGAAAACATTCTTTTAAGATGAAGCACGGTAGTTGAGGATCTAAGTAAAGTATACACCTTCCAGTTTAAGAGGTGTATTTTCCGAAAAGATATGCCAGAAAATCGTGAATACAGTCTCTTTTGTTTTTGGGATGCATCTGGAAGTTCATACGCTTCAGCAGTGTACTTAAACACATCTTGCGAGAATGAAGAAACAACAAACCTTGTGTTCGCTAAAACTCGTTTAGCTTCTGTCAAAGAAATGACAATACCTCGACTGGAATTGATGGCCGTGCTCATAGGTGTCCGATGCTGAGCGTTTGTAAAGAGTCAACTAGATGTGCCAATTCAAAGACAGTGCTTGTGGACGGACTCACAATGTGTGAAAAAAAGAGTGGTTAAAAGAAAAAAAGAAAATACAAGTGTTTCACATAACAGAGTGAAAGAGATCAATCAATAAAAAACGTGTCTAAGAGTTATGTCAAAACTACAGAAAACGCGGCTGATATAGCCACAAGAGGTTCAACGATGGAAGAGTTGTCGACAAACCGCTTGTGGCGGAATGGACCTAAATGGCTTGAAGATACGTCAAAAGCTTTGATTAAAACGACAAACACCAAATATGATGTACCTACCATTGGTACTCAGTCTGAAAAAGAAGGTGATACATGTATTCATTTGAAAGCTACCGAAGAAACAGAGAAAAATGCGAGTGTGAATCGTCCATTTGACATATTCGAAAGTGACTTCTCGTCTGTCTTAAGGTTACTACGTGTCACAGCATACGCTTTGCGATTTGTAAAGGAAATGAAAAATACAAAAGTGTGAATCCACCTCACTGACAAGTTCTTAGATTAAAGAAGCTAAATTGATGTGGATCTCATAATTATGTTCAGAGAAAGTCATATCCAGATGTGATCATTGGAATCGAAAGTGCAAAGCCAACGAACTTACAAATTCAGCTCGGTCTTTTCGTTGATGAGCAAAAACTGCTGAGGTGCAGAGGGAGTCTTGAAAATGCAAGCCTAAGTGAGGGAGCAAGATTTCCGATACTTCTACCTTCAAAGGAGATATTCACTAGATTGATACTTTAAAAGTACATACATAAAATCTACACGTTGGCGTTTCACAAACATTGCACTAGTGCGACATAGATTCAGGATACCCCATGGTCGTTCATTTGTTAGATCCGTGTTAATGAAGTGTAACGTATGCCGCAAGTGTGAAGGTGGACCATATCAAATGTCAGAAATTCCACCTTCGCCCAGGGAGAGAGTTTCCGAGTCACATTCCTATGACCGAGTTGGTCTATGTCATCTTGGTCCATTACAGATAAAAACAACATATGGTCCTCTTAAAGTATGGTTATGCCTATTTACGTGTATGGTGACACGCGCTGTACGTCTGAAGTTAATGTCTGATATGTCGGCCGAGGAATTTCTTCTTGGGTTCACGAGGTTTTTCTCCCAAAGAGGCACTCTAAGTGAAATACAATGTAATCAGTGATAATGGTGATAATGCCTCTCAGTTCAAAGCCGCTAGTACAATATTGAAGACAGTGTGGGATAGTGTTATTGTTGGTGAAAACGTTCAATCTCAAATCTCGTCGTTTGGCATTTAGTGGTTCTTCATTATACAATTAGCACCGTGGATGGGTGGTTTTTACGAACGTTTAGTAGGTGATGTAAAACGATCTTTACGCAATGCCATTGGTCAAATGTTGTTGATATTGATCCAAATGCAAACCAAGTTGAAAGAAGTGGAGAGTGTAGTCAACTCAAGACCGTTAGTGTACGTTGGAGATGACGTAAATTCAAAGATTACGTTGACACCGAATCATTTTTCAACGTAAGAACAGGCATACCAGATGGTGAAGATGACGGAGAAGATTATGAGCACTCTCCAAAAGAAAGTACTTCAGACAAATTACTAAAGATGTGGACTAAAGGGGTAATTTTTTTTTAACGTGTTCTGGGAAATTTGGCGAGATGAATACATACTGAGTTTCCGAGAAGGAAAGCAATCATCACTCAAATTTGGTAGAATCAAAACACCATTCCCAATTGAAGTAGATGATATTGTTATTGTCACAGACAACATGCCACGCGGCTGTTGGAAAATGGGGAGAGTCACAGAGGTAATACGTAGTCTAGAAAACAACGTACGTGCAGCAATGATTAAAACATCATCTGGGAAAGTCCTTAACCGACCACTGAAACTATTGTATCCAATAGAGTGTTCAAAGAATTATAGGGGAAAACATGTTGAAATAAAGAGCAAGACAGAAACGGACTCTCTTATTAGAGATCGTTCTGTGAGGAGAGCTGCCGTGCAAGCAAGGCAGAAAATCAAAGCACGCATAATGTGCTAGGCAAACCTATGGCGATTTAATAAGAAAATATTGTTTGATCGAATATACAAACATAAATGACGGTAGCGAAGTACCTTAAGAAAATATGCAAACTGAACAACGGAGCCATACTACCCACAAATGAGTTTCACGTGCAGACACGAAATTCATATGTGTCTAATCTTCATGGCGGAGCCTATTTGTGTATTGTACGAAGCGTGTTCGATGGACTTACAAACGGAGCCCAAATATGTCTAATATTCTTCGTGCAAACCTGAACATTCATGTGTATATAATCGTCTCAAAGGAGCCAATTTGCATAAATGGCACGAGTTTTTAAATGGTGCGAGTATAAAAGAAGACAATCAAGACACCGTTTCGTGGTTTTGTTTTTTCAATTGTTAGAAGTCAACATACCAGGATACATGTATACATGCGCTGAATGTCCTAAAGAGTATAAGTTCAAAACGAACTTATACCGACATCGTCGAGAGCGTCATTGTAACTATAAAACTTGGATATGTACAGTAGGAAAGTGTATTTCAACCTTCAGGAGGAAAGGCCACCTAAGTAAACACCTGATCCTGTCTCACAAATATGACGGAGTATCGGCTCGAACGATGGCTATAAATGACCAACATATTGGATATATAATAAGTTAGTATTAGGATATCAGCTCTGATAAAGATAGCTTATTTATGTGTGTCGAACTGGACAAAACAAAACGTTTACCGGACATGTTCGGAATTTAACACATCACTGCTAGACCAGCCGGAAACTACGTCTGTTCCGTCAGCATCGGGTTATAACTACGATGAATACGATAATTTAGAAAATATCATTAATTCAGCGCCATTAGTATCGCCATCTTCAAGCGTCAGCATAAATAATATTTTATCCGATGGCAATGTTTCAGCGTGCGACGATGGCGCCCACGTGTGTCGGCGATGGTGGCGCTATTGTCTCTGCCGGCGACGTGTCTGCGTGCGACGACGATGATTCCAGAGACGACGATTTCATGGTCGATGTCGACGATGGTGCCAGCGATGGTGACGCTCTTATCTCTGCCGTCGACGTATCCGCGTGTGTCGGCAATGGTGACGCTCTTGTCTCTGCCGGCGACTTGTCTGCGTGCGACGACGATGGTTCCGGCGACGACGATGCCATAGCCGATGACGACGATTGTGCCAGCGATGGTGACGCTCTTGTCTCTGCCAGCGACGTATCCGCGTGTGTCGGCGATGGTGACGCTCTTGTCTCTGCCGGCGACGTGTCTGCGTGCGACGATGATGGTTCCGGCGACGACGATTGTTCCGGCAACAACGATTTCAATTACGACGACGGTGCTGGCGATAGTGATGCGTATACCTACGAGGATTATTTGGAGAATTTTTCGAGCGACGAAATGTGCAATTCTTTCAAATTGTAAATATACCATTGAGGAAAGGAACCCTACTAGCCTAGCTATCGTTCCAATCCTATAAACTTTAGATGCTTGTACATTATGTTGTAAAACACATTACTGAATAAATATGTTTAAACCAAATTGTTTTTCCTTCTTCCGTGATTGAATTATCTTCGGACGACGATGATATAGCAGTAGTGCCTTCGGAATTAGAAACGTTATACCAAGTTAACACATTCACGTTAACAAAGAAAACCATGTTTCTTGGTGACACTGTAGTAGGAGGAAGTCACACAGTCGAACAGGACTACTTCAAAATCCTCAAGTCAACATTATTAAAATACATTCCAAAATATTGTTTAATGTTTGATATTTTGTATTGACCAAAATATATTTGTTTCAGATTCTATATTTATATAAAAGTATCAAACGGAAATATGATATTGTGTATTGAAAGTATTGTGTTTTTTTTCGGAACCGATAGTAACATTTCACGTGTTCAGTTTTGGATTAAATGTCGTATTCGCAATAGGCGACGTATAATCCTACTCTAAACTGGTGATTGTAGACTACTTGTTAACCGATTTCAGAAGCTAGAATTATGGAACATAAGTAATTTATTATTGATAATAATTGTTTATATTATTGGTTTCGGCGAGAGTGTCGCGAATGCTATATATATGTATTGACTTTCATTTTTGTTAAGGTTAAGCTATTTGTTGAAATTGCATAATAATAACTTCATTTTCGTGATGGTCTGTTACGTAACGTGGCCTATACGTATAGTGCATGTTAACTTATTGATCTCAGATCCGTAGGAGCCTGTTTTGGTTTGTAGTTCAAGTTTATGGCTTTTAAAATGCTCAGCAACTCGTCATGGGTACATGTTTATGCCTTCCAAATTGTTGTTCGTTTAGACAAAGTTGTAAGATATTACTCGTATGACAAACGCGATTGTCTTTTAGCGTCAATACGACCGTAAATAGACGTAATTCGTACAGAATCGGATCCGTTTAGTATCGTCTATATACAAAGCAATCGTTAACATGTTCAAGCAATTATTCACATAAATTCTTCCAAAAGCATATTCTGCATTAACAAAACAACTCTGAATTTAATACTGGCACGATAATCCCTTAGGTTGAATACAGTACTTTATTGTATACAAGATGTTATGCAATACCATTATAATATGTATGTACCCCTATGAAGCAATAATCCCATTAAGAAAAAACCTACAAATACTAAGTTTTGTTTTGATAAAGACAATCGATTTAAATTAAAACGTTTATTCCGATTTGAAGATCTTTGAAACTATTCATTATACTTTTTGATATATAATTTATTGAAGTTGTTTTATCAGTGTTTGTATTCATTGGGATTGGTACTGGAATATATGTGTGTGTATTATTTAAGTATATACACGATACATATTGTTCAATTGATAGCGCTATATAGTTTATCGGAATATCAACAACATGTTCAACTGTAACGAATGGTTAAGGGACGAACAGTCTAGGTAGTTGTTTCCCATTTTAGCTGCGCTGATTATTAAAACAATCTTTCACTTAGTGATGCAAGCATGAACTTTAGCATAAATTACCTTTGGGTACCCCTTTCTTCAAAAAGCACGTTAGCTCTTGAAAATTCAAATTGGCGGCTTTTTTTTTCAAGATGGCCGACAATACTCTGTTTTTAGCAAGAAGTACTAGTAGGGTCAATATATGCAAAAAATACCCTCAACCACCAAAACATTGCTACAAAGGGTATTTTAACTGTTCCTGGTAGAGTAGAAGGGCCTTAAAAATATATTAAAAGTTTACCACAATCGGACCTCCGGTAAGTAGTTATTTTATCAAGATGGCCGCCAAGATGGCCGCCAATTACCTATTAATGATCATAACTATGTAACTATAAATCAAATTTGATGAATGTGTTGTCTATACCTAAGTGTTAAGGTGCAGAGAACACATAAAGATCATCAGACATTGTTTAAGTTTACACAAGTTCACACAAATCCACCATGGCGTCCAAAATGGCCGTCAAGATTGCCACCTAAACCTATAAATGATCATGACTATGTAAGTATCCACTCAAATTTGATTGTTTTGGTGGCTATATATATATATATAGGTTTCAAGGGGCAAAAAACACATTAAGATTGTTTAAGTTTATTATATTACACACAAATCCAACATGAGGTCCAAAATGGCCGTCAAGGTGGCCATCAAAACATAATAATGATCATTACTATGTAACTATCCACTCAAATGTGATGACTTTGGAGTCTATACCTAGATATCAAGGGGCAAAGAACACATAAAGATCATCAGACATTGTTTAAGTTTACAAAAGTACACACAAATCCAACATGGCATCTAAAATGGCCGCCAACATGGCCGCCTAACCCTATTAATGATCATAACTATGTAAATATCCACTCAAATGTGATTATATTGGTGGCTATACATAGGTTTCAAGGACCAAATAACACATTTAGATCATCAGACATAGTTTAAATTTATTATATTACACGCAAATTCAACATGGCGTCCAAAATGGCCACCAAGATGGCCACCAAAATCTATAAATGATCATAACTGTGTAACTTTCCACTCACTCACAATTGATGATGTGGGTGTCTATACCGAGGTTTCAAGGGGAAAAGAACACATTACGATTGTCAGATATAGTTAAAGTGTATTATGTTTCACAGAAATCTCACATTGCGTCATACGACACAATACGAAGGACAACAAGACAATTACTTTGGACGTGATGCTTGTTATGTGAAACGCCATAGTTTGGACCTGCCGTGAATTTTGGATTTTGACAAGAGGATCGATATTTTTCAGCATCAGGCAACACTGAATTTGCAGGGAATAATGCGTATCTTGCACCAGAAAATACAGTATCCTGGGCTGCAATTGTCATTCAAATTCTTGCCTATGATTAATATGTACAATGGTGACAAAGCAGTCATTCTGTCATCATAAGCCTTAGTTTGCAACCTTGCCACAACCTTCACTTCATTGTAACATTTGACCAACCCTTGTATTGGAAGGTGCCGAAATCATCACTGAATGCGCCACAAAGTAGATTAAAGTGTTGATTAGAATTTGGGATGTTTCATAAACGTATGAACTTGCGGGGGGGGGAGCAAAGGATTCCTTTTGGCAGAAACCGTTCTCAAAAACATACGTGAGGCAGTCTAATGAGAACATGCGCAAAACTGTGCACATTGTGACACGAAAAACTGCCCAGAGGTCAATAAGACAGTGGCTGGGTCAGATGTGATTGTTCATGCAGTTGAGGCGGTTGGGAAAAACGATCATAAAAGATATCATAGGAAAGTCGGTCTTTGCTTATAAATTCACTAAAAATACAGAACCAAAGCTCTTAAGAATAGCTTGGCTATTGAGATCGCTTCTGACCATGCTTGTTATCCTGCTCTTCTGTTCCAGCGTTTCCTGGTGTTGTCAAATTCTGGAGATCCTTCCCTTGCAGTCGTATTGTCTTTTGAACTGAGCTCCTATCCTGCTGCCTTCTTTGAAACCAACAACATGCTGTGTACAGCATATAAGCATCAGATCGCTCAGGAAAGTTAGGAGTATGCTATAGACACATCATGTGAGGCTGAGATGAACTGTATTCATGAAACAGATGCATGATGGTGGCACTTTGCTGCATCCTTGACCATGGAGAAGGGCGACTTATAAAACGCAATAGCCGAGTCGTATGTAGATTCATAGAAAATGCATTACGGACAAGCGACAGTGGTGATCGATGGCTACGAAGACGGTCATTATAACAAAAACAACACGCACCGCAGACAATGAAACAAACGTGAATCATATTGTGAGTTTCAGCAAACAAACAGAATGCTCATGTAAAAAAGGAAGACTTTTTGTCTCGTGACATAAATAAGGCCGACATGATTGCTCTGATCAGCACAACTCTGCCTCAAATGGGATGCTATAATGTTCTGTCTTCAGTGGATGCAGACGTTGAAATTGTAAAAGAAACAGTATAACGATCCCGTCCTAGCACCATACAATTGGTGGGCGAGGATACAGATTTGTTCATCGAGATCCTGCATTACTCCGAAAGGAACACTAAGACGACCTACTTCTGCTTTGATGTAAATAAATAGTCAAAGGAACACAAAGTGTATAATATTAACCTTTTTGAAGAACTCAGGCTGTAATTTATATTCGATGATTTTCAGCAACGGTTAAAAATGAAGTCTTCAGAAGTTAGTAAAACCTGATCCTATTTTGAAGTCATGTGCTAGTTCATTCTCTCTTCCAAATGTCATAAATTGGACTTTATGATTATTCAACTGCTTAATGATAACCCCAACTCGATTTAAGTGGTCCTTGTCTCCTGAACTATGGCGTTTTACATAACAACCAAAACTTTTGAGTAACAAGTTATTGACTTGTGGTCCTTCGTATTGTATTAATGGCCATTTTAGTCGCCGCGTTGGATGTTTGTGTAACATATTGAGCTTACATTTTGTCTGATGATATAAATGTGATATTTATGTGTTCTTTTCTCCCTGAAACCTGGGTATAGACACCAAATAAATCAAATTTGAGTGGACAGTTACATAGTCATATTTTATGATCACAAAAGGATTTGTGTGCTATATAATAAATTTTTAAAATGTCTGATGACGTTAATGTGTTCTTCCCCCCCCCCCCTCTAAAACCTGGGTATTGACACCAAATTCATCAAATTTGAGTGGATAGTTACATAGCTATCATCATAAATAGGTTTTTGCGGCCATCTTGGCGGCCATTTTTGAAGCCATGTTGGATTTGTTTGTACTATATTAAACTTAAACAATGTCTGAATGTTAATTCAATCTAGTCAAATTGTTGTGTACGAAATCAAAATCAAGTAATATTCACAGCAGTAAAACCTTTCAGAGATATCGTTTCTTTTTTTCTTTTTTCAATCCTGACGGCGGCCATCTTGTCAACGTACGCCATTTTGAAATTTTGTATTGGCTAACGTGCTTTATCAAATCTATAGTTACTGAAGAATATATGTGCCAAATTTGGTGCTTGCATCACAAACTGAAAGATTTCTTGATATATAGACTTAACCTGCTGTGCCATTTCTTCCAATAGTATAATCACTTTTTATCCATTAAACTACTAAGATGGATACATGACTCCCAGAAAACAAATTCTTACATACCGTCGCATACACAGCATTATATCGGTGGTAACACAGACAGCAACATTTTTAAGTAAGCTTCATGAAGGTGCTACCCGGGTCGTACAGTTTCGTTTTGAGATAGGGTATCTCAGGGCTCTCGCTGGTTGCAGACATTATGGCGATTATTTTATCCTAACTGGCGATTATGTCTTAAAATTGGCGATAAAAATGGCGATAATTTTAGCCGATTACATCAAAAAAATGCCTTTACAAATTTTCCGGCGAATGTGAAACACGTGTAAATCGGTTCATCAAGCAGAAAAAATCGATAACGAGATTACCTGTGTACACACTCGACCATGTGTAATGTCAAACCCGCATCAAATAAATTCTGAGACATCGTTGCCTAAGAGCGTTTTTCTCAATCATTGTCCGACAGAAGTTATATATTTCGGAAAATTTCTTTAATCTCCCCGTGCTTTACCAATTATCAGTACTGTTAGATCTTCGTTATTTTTTCGCCAAATATTATTTTTTCGTCATTATTGAAAATCGCCGCGAATATTGTCGGCAAGTTTTGTTTTTCACGCCGTTTTTTTTTCTGAAATTACATTTCGATGAATATTACTTGGTGAAATACTTATTTAATCGCCATCAACTAATGATCCCCGTAATTACTGCTATTGGTCGTCTGCTTCAACAATTCTCAATGCGTGATAATAATTTCATTTTTTCGTCATTATTTTGTTTACGTCGCTCAACTGGTACCGTAATTGCCTAAAAGTCAGCGTCCGATAATTGCCGTCTGCTTTAATGTTTCTTTATAATAAAGAAGCCGATTTTGTTATTTTATATAATTTATGTGTTTTGTAGATCAAAATTGTCGCTACTTTCCGAAATTTTTACAAGTCAACAAAACTCTGCACATGTCCGCCATCATGAAATATTTTAAGTGATCGATTAGCAAAAATAAGCAGTTCAATAGAATATTGTAGAGCAATATGTTAACCAAATTATATATTAATAACGTATTTGCTAGGTAAACGGTTTTCATTTTTGGCATTCAAACGATATGCACATGTTATTTCATGTGCAAAATACGTATATTTTTCGGATTGTCGTTTTCGGATACAGCTTTTTTCGCCGATTTTTACATCCATTATAACGAACCTATAATGACGAAAACACATGCGGTTTTGCGGACGATCTGATTAATAATATGTTGCATAGTGTTCACAAGAAATACTACTAGAAAAACTATAAAATAATACAATTAGAGAGGACTTGAGGGGGGAATTGTAAAGTCATGATAATATTTTCTAAGAAAATGACACTGATATAATTCAAGTTTTAAAGTGATATATGCTTGTTTTAAGTATATACATTATGTATGTAACTGTAGCTGATGACTGCTTTGTTAAGTCACACCCGCAACCTTGATTGTATTCTTTATTGTAAAGCAATGATAATATGTTATAAGAAAATTACACTGATATTATGCTTTGTTGTTTTTTAAAGTATATTTTATAACTAAAATCCAATAGATATATATGTAATAAAACATAGATAAAGTGAGATTCATTGCGTTTTGTTTTCTTTTTGCCTTGATTACCGCTTGCTGAAAAGTCTGCGTCTGTTTTGGCTATTTTTTGTTAAGGAAAAATTGATGGCTATTATTTTCTGAAGGCCAGTGTGAGTCCTGCAGTATCTTCGAAATCGTGTCGAAAAGCTGCACGGCATCTGTTAAAGAATGGCGATACATTGGTGTTTTATTTAACTCTGCATGGGGTCTTATAGACTATTGCTTTGGTCTCCTTCCTACCATTGAGTAATTAAATGGTCGTTAAAAGGAATGCATAATTCCCTTTAATTTTTGTTTAATTTGAGTAGCAATGATATGATATTAAATTTTATGTTCACTAATATGTTTATTGAATATTTCCGGGCAAAGTGTGAGCGCTGCTAAAACCGGTTAAAACCCCCAGTGTTTTCCATTGACCTGTTCCCATGCGGTGTTTTTTCGTATTGTGATGTTTCGTACCGTTGTTCGCAATGGTTCACTTGCCTTAAAAAGGACCACGAAATTGTATATAATAAGAATACAATACTGCTCCAGCAGCTGGAGTTTCATGTCTTTTTATAGGAAACCAATAGCCCCATTTGGGTGTGATTGGATATCATTAGAACCCACTATAAGGAGAGTAAGAGCGTCGATAAAGAATCACTGATACATTGTTGAAGTTATGAGCCTGAACAACGTTTATGCTGGATTCTTTGCGGTTATGAGCCTCAATGAGGATTCATTATAATAAGCAGTCTTATTGAAGCATAAGTAAGCTTCATTAGAAACTAGGGACTCCTCGACACACATTTCGGCGGTATGTAGGCCATAAGTCTCTGTGTGCTATAGGTGTGTATCATTGACGCTTATAATTCATTTAGGCATTATTTATTATATGTCGATAAATTTTGGATTAATAATCAAAAGGGGTACAGCTTTAGAACTATTCATTAACTGTTATTTAAAACTAAGAAATATATCCAACGGCAATAACACGATTGAATGGTCTATGCAGAAATAACATACGTCAACTAATAGTAAAGGGTGGTGCACTTTGTTTTCTATTTATATAAACAAGCGATGTTTGTAAAAATATGTAAGTATACAGTGCTTATCAAATAGTTTCCATCCTGACATAATTTGAATGTTGTCAAATGTAAGGTTAATTCAAGTTAATCTCGACGACAAGTCACAGCACAACCTAATCTTAATTAAAAACACGTTTCTTTCCCGATTTTGCGTTTTTCGTATGTGTTAATTTTGACGGGAAGGGAAAAGATGAGCTGCAAAAAGACGTGTTATCAGAGTTGATACACTAGAATGTATTGACGAGCTACTGACAGTTCATTCCATGTGTATTCAGTCGAAAGAAATAAAAACATGGACATTTCTTAAAGTATGTAGATTATTGTAAATTGACTTTCAAACCAAACAGTTATATCTCTTATACAATTAAAACGTGTTTAAACTAACAACATGCTAATGTAGTCGTAGCACACATATTAGGGGATTATTCTTTCGTCGTAAAATATTGAGTTACCATAAGACAGATGCTTCAACGATAACACGATTTGAAGTGTTATGTTTGCAAACATAATTATTGTTGTTTTCCAAGGCATGCAATTATTATAAGGATTTTACAATAAAACAGTTTATTAAATTGATTGTTATTGTTTTATTTTAAGAATGCATCTAATATGTCAAAACCGGTCGCCTTGGCCTAGTGGATAAGGCGTCCGCCTCGGGATCGGGAGGTCGAAGGTTCAAGCCCCATGGGGAGCGTTTGTCGAAGATGGATGTTTTTCATGGGACTTGTTCTGATATGGCCGGCTCGTGAGCCGCGAGCGTGAAAATGAATGGTTACCGACTTCTATACGCCAGACGCCTGGCATAGTGATAGGAGTTGGGAGGTACATGGTATACACGCAAAGAGTGTCTCATGAGTCAACATTGGCTGGCCCTTTCAATAGGGGTGACACTATAATAAAAACAGACATTTACCTTGATATGTGACTATAGATCTTAAGCATTAAATTTAAACACAAAACCAGTTGTGTGTAAGAAAC
Source organism: Dreissena polymorpha (assembly GCF_020536995.1). Lineage (NCBI taxonomy): Eukaryota > Metazoa > Mollusca > Bivalvia > Myida > Dreissenidae > Dreissena > Dreissena polymorpha. The sequence continues at coordinate 5,374,949 of NC_068366.1, read as the reverse complement.
AATGCGTCAGAAAAAAATCTATTAACGATGTATTGATGTGACTGTCGGTTAGCTAGTTTTATGTTACGGTTATATAAATAAGAAACAGTGGATGCACAAAGTAAACTGACTAAAATGTATGTTAAACGGATTCAATGACATATTACGATCAACGCGAAGGTACCTTATAGTTCAGTTATAGTTCAACAGTTGTGTTGTTGAAAGACTTTATCACATTGGATACATATATTTTGAAACTGAACATAAGAAAGCCGTCGTTAAACGTTGACAAATAACCTTAAGTCAAATAAATATTCTCACAACCTAAAACTAAAGGCTTCACGCATAAGTATTGCATTTAGCTGTATCATAAAATAAACAAATTGTAAAAAAAAAGTTTTTGTATCAATGTTTTCTAGCACATAAATGCAATTTTATGTATGTGAAATTGTTTCAACGTACACTTTTGATAAAACTGATTATATTGCCACGTGTGCTGTCAAAGTTTCGATATTAAGTTTAGTAATAAGAATCGTGGCAACATGAATTGTATGAAACTCTCTCAACGAACTTGTTACATCAGTATAGTAAATTTTCCATTATTTCCTTTCTGCATAAACAACTTACCCAAATGTTAAATATTCACATACCAGTTAAGAGCATTTAGCAGTTTGAATAACAATGCATAGAAAAATGAATGTGTGTTCAAACTGCATTTTAATTTGCAATTTTGCAAGCGTAAGATGAATTAGTTGCGATTGATATTGGTTTGCAAATGATAATTAAATAAGAATCCTGGACCAGATGAAAACAATGATTGATATACCTAAATTAATAAATGCCCTTTTCAGATAAGCAAATGCTTTTTTCGACTAAGATACAAATTGTTTGGTAATATTCTTTTTTTTTGTTCATGCAATTGAAACACACCTTGTCCCACATAAAGTGTAAATTTATTCAAATCGATGGCATGAGAATTTTCAAGAAATAAAAACATTGACACAAAAAATGCTACGCGAAAGTTTAGCGAGTATCTTTTGCTACTAAAACAATGTTTAATGACAAACTATTTATGATAATTCTTAAACGTTTCAAAACACACGAGAATTGTTGATACAGTGGACATAACATTTATGCTTACATTTTATTTTATTTTCAACGCGTCCTACATTCCTCCAAGTCCTCCAACTAAATGAGTGATTAATTTGACGCTAGTTTAGTGCCAGAAACAATACAAATCAATCCTAGCTGTACAAACAATGTCCCTTTTAACATAAATAGGGGGCATGCATGGTAAGGGTTAATTTAAGGGGGAATATTGAACGCCCAAGCAAGAAAAAATCAACTACCACTTATTTGCCTGAAGCATTTCAAATATGGGATTATTTAAAAATTCTTAAAAAAGATTGGTTCTTATCGGAACATTGAATTGAGCTATATACAATATAGATTCATTCATATAATTAATGCATTCATATGTACATTTAATTATTGCATATTATTATAAAACTTTCCATTATATCCATTGTATGACACGTCATTGTGTATTCTATTGAAACGATAATGCGAAAATGTTGTAATGACAGTAGAACACCTTTCTTAACATTAATTTAATGTTAAATTCAATATGTACCATCAATCCAAAACTTTTATGACAAAACCCATAATTTATCAGCGACATAACAGAATAATAAAATAAGTCGATCAAAGGTTTTAGTATTTTTACCTCTTTCGCGGGCTTTCTTGTTGCATTACACATGCATTTCATCAAACATATCAACCAACTAATATAGTTGTATCACTCCAAAAAATCATAAGATACATTTTAGGTAGAATTGTACACTACATGACAATTGATATAACCCACAGCTTTCCAAAACATTAGACCTTCTGAGCAAGTTTGTGTCCATACACGGATTGTAAAATTGCCATTGAAACGCTTGTAAACGTTATCGTGCTTTATTTATTGTAAAAGGGATGAACTGTAAATATAACATGTTCTCAAATAGCAAACTTAAATATACAATCCAATTCTACAAATTCCTTTTATCAAACACATCTTTAAAAATCCACTTTGGGTTTTAAATGTCATTTGTAAGAAAATGCGCAATGTTATCACTGCATCGTAAAAGTCGATGCAAAACATTTCAAAGCCTTTTTAATATTATTAAACATGTACGAACTTGGATTCTCGAATGTGTTTTAATACTTGTTGATCTTTTATAATATCAGCCTTAAATGAAGGCATGTAAATAGTATATAATTAGAAATTTATAACACGAGAATCGCAATACACAAATATAGAATAATATTACTAAAAAAGCGACACACGATGGACAATTTTTAAACGAATGCATTAGATATTGAAAGCAGTCACTTTTGTATCATATACTCGATGTCTTGAAAATTTGAAGAAAGTTCCTTTGAAAAAAAAGGATTACTATTGGCAAAAAATAAAAGATAGCCACCAGTTGGTTTCTATGAAACCAATATTATTCGTCAGGCATTTATTTTTGTTATTTTAGTTTTAGACCGAGTAACGAATTTAAGATCCTAACGAATAATTATGCCGAATAGTCAAACAATATTAAGACTGCATTACCGTAAGCAGGAAACATTATAAAACAATTGATATCCACGCATACAAACTTTTTCGTCCATTTCCTAATCAAGATAAATCAGGTTTTGACACAAATGGGTGCAAATTATACCGTGTTCTTAACGGACACGTGGCATTGCTGTTAAACGCGAATGCAGTTCATCTGTATCGAATGACTTGGCATAGGTAAAAACGTAATGATTAGCGCGAATTGTTAACAACATTATTACCCATTGTGTGTATTGTGTTTTTCAGGGGTGTTGTTTAATTTGCAATCGGTTTCGTTGTTTCAAGCACTCGTTAACGGTTATTCAGTCCCGCTAATCCGCTAATCCGCTAATCATAGCAATGAACTTGACAATTGCATTAAATAATCATGTCCAATTATTATCACATGATAGCGATAGACAATTTAATTGGCATGTGACAAACTGGACTCCCAAGTGTCATCCATTTTTCCCACAACCATTTTACGCAACCGCAAAACCGCGATTTATCGCGGATATGTATTACTAACAAATTTGATATTGACTGACGCAATTTGCTTTTCAAAACAAGAAAATGGTGACTTTAAGTGTTGACGAAATAGTCATTTGTTTACATGACGAAATTTCGTGCTGACGAAAATATGTATTTCAAATTTTATCAAAAAACACATTTTCCAAACACAATTATTCATTTCTGATTAATTATCTTTATTAACAGGATTAACATTCGTGAAAATGTGTCGCTTCAAAAACAATGTTGTATAGTGTAATTTTGTTGCCATCTCAATTCAAACTGTGTATGTTTTTATTCAAACTTATGAGACCCACTTGCATTTAAGTACAGGCGTTATGTTTCTAAAAGCAGGACTAACATTGTACTCAAACAATGATTCTGGCAAAAAGTACTCTTATATCTGACTATTTTCATATTAAAGCGAGTTGGTTACACTGCTTTGTATTGTTTTAAATACCATCGGAATATACTATTAAAGCTAAAATATTTGCAGTACATGAAGGTAAAAATAATTTTAGTAAGACGAAAAAACAAGTTTTTACAAAGTGCCTGGTTTGGGGTTCGAATGCCAGACATTTTGAAGCTAACGCTAAAGCACTAAAAATATAACACGCTGGCTTTTTAATTTGAATTAAGATATACACAAATTAACTGCTTTAACGTCTGTTTTATAAAGATTGTTTAAACTATTATTCATGGCAGTGAATCTACGGCGGTTATCGGGAAAAGTCTCACTTGAATTGATCCTGAAAAACTTGGTGAAATCAATCTAAGTTCAACAATACACGATAATCGTTTACTTGAACATGGCACTAAAGAAATATTGGTTGAATAACCGTTTTTAGGCATGGGAAAAAAATATGAACCGTTTCGAACTATATATTATAAAAATGAATATTACGTTGGTGAATAGAATGGGCAAGTGCTGTTTGTATCTGCATATTAGATGTTTTTTGCCAGTTTGAGATATGACAACCACCTTTTATTTCATATGTAGCACAGTCAGCAAACAAGTTACTAGTATTTAAATCGCTTATCAACTATGGCTAGAGATTTGGGTTTTTGTCAAGTAAATTTTTAACTTATCTCCAGCTGATTATAAAAACTAAATTTATTGTTAACCTAAATTACAACACCAACGCATGCCCGTATGCTGATAGCGTGTGCGCTTTTGTATTTAATAGATGAACCGCAAAAACATGAATGTTCCACAACAAAATAGTTGGCTTGAAATATAGGACAAATTTATTTAATTTACAGTCCTCGAAATAAACCAACACAATCATGCGCATCGAAATTATCTTCGCATTTAAAATGATGAGGCATTCAGGAAATAAACGTTCATTTTTCTGTCATGTATGATGTGGCTCTATGTAAAATATATCGTTGATTATACATTTCAAGCGAATCCCATTATCAATAATTAATGATCAATTTAATTATAAAGATATGTTTTTAAATATGTTTAATACAAGAGTCCACAAATTATGAAATTGGCAAATACGGTTTTAATTTTATTTGTATTTTGACATTTACTTTTGTAATGTCACAAGAAAATATGTTAACAAATATGTAAAACTAAATGCCATTCTTTAATATGCTGTTAAATATAAAACAAATTAATTGTGTTTACTGTAAATTAAATGTATGATGTAAAACAGTATATTCAAGTTTTGCTATCTTAGTATGCTTGATAGATTAACCTAAATAGTGTTTCAATGTTTCTCTGTTGTGGTGTGCGTGTGTGTTTGAGGATTATGGTATGTGAAATAGGAAAGCGTCTTGCTTATCGACAGCCATAAAATAGTTTTGTTTCAGACAACCATTATTGGCTTACGTAAATCGTCCACTTTTTGGAAATGGCAATGACAACCCATCACGAATGCATTAGCCAAATACGTCATCTATTATACAATATAATGTCTGGAAATGCAAATGCAATAAACAAGAGGCAACTGTCTAATACATTTGCAACGCCAATGTTAGTAAACTATTTGCAAACGACTTGTTCAGCCCATATTCGCATGAAATAGACTTCGTGCATTAAGAACATAACACGTCTAAAATGCAGCGGATAATAACATGAATTTCTAACTTGAAACATTATATGGAATTTCATTATGTTGGTTCTAACGATCGTGTGTGTTTTTTCAGGGAAAATGATTACACATGGTATCAAATGTAGCCAAACTGAAATAACTCATTGTCTAAACTCCATGGTTATTCGCGTGCCCCTAAATAAGCGCCTCATTTGCAGCGTGACTTTTAAACAAGGTTACGTATGGTCGTATAAGGGCATAGAAACGATGCAATTGTCACTGGTAACGTTTCGGTTACTGTTGAACATGCAAGATTCCTAACAGCGGATGCAATTAGTCTTTTTATAAATGTCCATAGCCATTTTTTCCGTAGTTGTAGTGAACTTTTTTTGCACGTCCAAAAGAACAAATGTTAGATGAAACTGCATATTGTGGTTTAACAAATAAATGTTTATGTCAAAATACATATAGCATTTTAATTGCAACATATTAATGAATAACTGATCCAAAAGAACAATTTCAATTCTTACTTTTAACTTTTCAAGCATTTTAAATAATATTCTTTTGTCATAAATATTGAATACCGTTTACTAGGTCTTAGAAACTGAACACCCTGGTGCATTGCCCAGTTCTTAATAGTTATGTTCCTATTAGATTTCATTGAATTATGTCCAATTAACTTACATACAATGACACTTAATAAGTATTGCCGAACGTAAAATCATTATGAACCATCATAATAAAAGCCGAGTATCGTTGTTCAGAGCTCGCCTTTTCTTTGTAGTGAAGGTTCTATGAATTATACTAGAACAAGGCATGAACAGGACTGTGTAAATAACTCTTCATTGCAAATTGTATCTTGGTGATAGAACAATTAAAATCAGTCATATAAATCCGGCCAGAAAGTGCAGCAAAAATCGGCGGACAAGCACATGGGATGAACGAATTAATTATACGGACATAGCGTCGGCTAATTAGCATATGATATTTCGATTATTTTGGGGGAAAATATAATTATTTGTGTTGGAGCATTTGTAAGTAATTGTTGACTTAGAGACAGCACCATTTATTTTGGACAAAAAGGCATAGCAAGTTGTACACACTTTACGTCACGTGACAATCATTTTCCATATTAAAATTTTAAAATTGTTAAAATTCTTGGTCGTAGAATTTCTGTAAAAACTGGATGTTTGGACTACTTTTAAAGATGAAAATATTTGCATTAACATCAATATGTTGTCATTTTGTTTCAATGAAACGGTTTGTCCGACATCTGTGCATTTATGGGGTCTGGCAGTTGCCAGTTCAAACCATGCTTGATTTTAAAATATAAAAAACTGTGTAAGTATGCCTCTTAAATGTTGAATTGATGTTCGAAAAAAAGTGCTTTAACAAATGCGAAATTTAAAGTGTATCAGAATTTTTTTTAAAGATGTTCATAAAAAACACTTGAACAAAGCACACAAGATTGTTAATGCTATGTTTGAACACATTATAATAAATCCTTCAAAAATATCCCAATCGAGAAATCTGCAAAATATGCCCTGTATCACTAAAATATAATAACAAAAATACATTGTTTAAATGCAACCGTAATCGTTTTATAAGAAATTTTGTTTAAAGATTATATATTATTTGAATGATGATTTCAAAAGAATTTAATAAAAGCATGATTAAAATAGCAATGTTCATGACAATAATTAAACTACATAACTGATAAATGTTTCCTTTAATATAATTAAATGTTATACTATTTTGACTGCAATTGAAGTATTATTGCTCTTTGTATCATTTATAATTAAGAAAATCATCGTCATCAAATGAAATAAAACACAAAAACACGTGAACAGACATGCTTTATATACATATTTTCAAGACTAGCAGCATACAAGACACGAGTATATACCAATTTAAAAATCGGCACAGTATCGGTGTGCGCATTCTCAAAAAATGTAGTTTAATATTTCAGGCGCAAGGAATACAGATGTTGCGATTTATACAGGTTTGGAAATACCAATACAATTGAATCTTAGACAGGAAAGAAGGATTGATAGATGGAATGTGTTCTTGAATTAATTATTGAATCAAATTTATTATTAATGACACGCCTACCATTTGTTTTTCTATAATTAACTGACTGGTACAAATAGAGAAATTTGAATGTCTGTGCTTCGGTCATATTGTTTACAATGCATACATTGCGAAATCAAAATCTCCGAATAACCTTTAAAGGAATTGTAAATACATACAAAAACAATGAAAAAAAATATCGCAGACGAATGCCGAAAGTAGATAGTTATATAGTAATATTTGGAACATGTCAGAAATTATATTTATTCATAATGACATTTCAAAAGATAAAACATATTTTAAATGTCTTAAATTCGTTAAAGGAGACTTTATTAACTTTACGGAATTCAAAGAATTATGCCCATTTTTTCACTGACATAATATGTGTCAAACTAACAAAGGGATTATCCCTTGCGTGTATACGGGATACTAAAAACGTTTCTCTCCCTCCCCTCTCTCTCTCTCTCTCTCTCTCTCTCTATCTCTCTCTCTATCCCTCTCTCTCTCTCTCTCTCTCCCTCTTTCTCTCTCTCTCTTTCTCTCGCTATCTCTCTCTCTCCTCATCTCCTCTC